>NW_027202379.1:0-258496 GCF_024711535.1 Dipodomys merriami | reverse complement strand
TTAATGTTAGGGTGAAGATTAGGGTGAGGGTGAGTGTGAGGGTTAGTGTTAGTTTTAGGATTAGGATTATTGTTAGGGTTAGGTTTAGGAAGAGTGTGAGGGTTCAGATTAGGGTTAGGTTTAGGGTGTGGGCTAGTCTGAGGGTGAGGCTTAGTGTTGGGTTTAAGGTTAGGTTTAGGGTTAGGGTGAGAGTGAGTGTTAGGTTTAGGGTTTACGTGAGAATTAGGTTAAGGGTTAGGGTTAAACTGAGGGTGAGGTTTAGGGTTAGGTTTAGGGTTAGGATTATTGTTAGGGTTAGGGTTAGGGATAGGGTGAGGGTGAGGGTGAGGGTGAGGGTTAGTTTTAGGTTTCGGGTTAGGGTTAGGGTGAGGGTGAGGGTTAGGGTTAGGTTTAAGGTTAGGGTTAGGATGAAGGTAAGGGTTAGGGTGAGGGTTAGCCTGAGATTGAGGTTTAGGTTTAGCGTTAGGTTTAGTGTGAGGGTTAGGGTGAAGGTTAGAGTTAGGGTTAGGCTTAGGGTGAGAGTTAGGATTAGTGTTAGGGTGAGGTGAAGGTGAGGGTGAGGGTTAGGGTGTGGGTGTGGCTTAGGGTGACCGTGAGGATAACGGTGATGGTTAGGGTTAGGGTGAGGGTTAGGTTTAGGGTTAGAGTTAGGGTGAGGGCTTGGGTTACGGTTAGGGTGAGGGTTAGGGTTAGGGTTAGTGTGAGGATTAGGGTTAGGGTTAGGGTGAGGGTTAGGGTTATGGTGAGGTTTAGGTTGAGGATGAGGGTTAGGGAGAGGTTTAGGGTTAGGGTGTGGGTTAGGATGAGGGTTTGGGTTAGGGTGAGGGTGAGGGTCATGGTCAGGGTTAGGGTGAGGATTAGGGTTAAGGTGAGGGTTGGGTATAGATTTAGAGTTAGGCTGAAGGTGAGCGTGAGGGTTAGGTTTAGGGTTAGGGTGATTGTAAGGGTGAGGTTTAGTGTTAGGTTTAGGGTTTCGATGAGGGTTAGGCTGAGGGAAAGGGTTAGTGTTTGGTTGAGGGTTAGGTTTAGGATGAGGGTAAGGGTTAGGGTGAGGGTAAGGGTGAGGGTGAGTTGTAGGGTTAGGGTTAGGGTTAGTGTTAGATTGAGGGAGGGGTCTAGGTTTAGGATTAGGTTTATGGTTAGGCTTAGGGTGAGTGTGATGGTGAGAGTGAAGTTTAGGGTGATTGTTAGGGTTAGGGTGACGGTTATGGTTAGCATGATATTGAGGGTGGAGGTGAATGTTAGGGTGAGGGTGAGGGTTAGGGTTTGTGTAAGGGGTAGGGTGTGGGTGAGGGATAGGCTGACACTGAGTGTTAGGCTGTGGGTGGGGTTTAGGGTTAGGCTTAGCATTAGGGTGAGGATTAGGGTTAGGGTTAGAGTGATCGTGAGGGTTAGGTTTAGGGTTATTGTGAGGATTAGGGTTAGGGTTAGGGTTAGGGTGAGGGTAAGGTTTAGGGTTAGGATTAGAGTAAGGTTTAGGGTAAAGTTAAGGGTGAGAGTGAGGGTGAGGATTAGGGTTAGGGTTAGGTTGAGTGTTACATTTAGGGTTAGGCTGAGGGTGAGGGTTAGGTTTAGGGTGAGGTTAAAGTTTTGAATGAGGGTTATGGTGAGTGTGAATGTTAGGGTTAGCATTACCGTTAGGGTGAGGATGAGGGTTAGGCTTAGGCTTTGGGTTAGGGTGAGTGCTAGGCTCAGGATGAGGGTTAGGCTTAAGGTTAGGGTGAGGGTTAGGGTTAGATTGAGGTTGAGGTTTAGGGTTAGGGTTTGGGTGAGTGTTAGGTTTAGGGTTATTTTTAGGGTTAGAGTGAGGGTTAGGCTGACGTTTAGGGTTAGGGTGAGGGTTAGGGTTAGGGTTTGGGTCAGGGTTAGGGTGAGGGTTAGGGTGAGGGTTAGGGTTAGCGTTAGTGTTAGGTTGACGGTGAGGGTGAGGGTCAGTGTGAGTGTTATTGCTAGTGTTTGGATTAGAATTAGTGTTAGGGTGAGGGTGAGGGTTATTTTTAGGGTTAGGGTTAGGGTGAGGAGGAGGGGGAGGTTTAGGGTTAGGGTTAAGGTTAGGGTTATTGTGTGGGTGAGGGAGAGTGATAGGTTTAGGATTAGGTTGAGGGTTAGTGTTAGGCTTAGGGTGAGGGTAATGGTGAGGGTGAGGGTTAGGGTGAAGGTGAGGGTTAGGATTTGGGTGAGGGTTATCGTTAGGGTGATGTTTTGGGTGATGGTGGGGATTAGGTTTAGGGTTAGGGCTAGGGTGAGGGTAAGGGTTAGGGTGAGGGTTAGGGTAAGGGTGAGGGTTAGGTTTAGCATTAGGGTTTTGGTTATGGTTAGTGTGAGGTTTAGGGTTATGGTTAGGGTTAGGGTGAGGGTTAGGGTGAGGGTGAGGGTGAGGGTTAAGGTTAGTGTTAGGGTTAGGGAGAGGGTGAAGATGAGGTTTAGTGTTAGGATTAGGTTTAGGGTTATGGTTTGGGTGAGGGTTAGTGTTAGGGTGAGGGTTTGGGTTAGTGTTATGGTGAGCGTGAGGGTTAGGGTTAGGGTTAGGGTTAGGTTGAGGTTTAGGTTTGGTGTGAGGGTTGGGTTAGCGTGAGAGTAAAGGTTAGGGTTAAGGTCAGGGTGAGGGTTAGTGTTAGGATTAGGGTGAGGGTTAATGTGAGGGTTAGGATTAGGGTAAGGTTTAGGGTTAGTGTGAGGATTAGTGTTAGGGTTAGGGTTATGATTAGGGTGAAGGTTAGGTTTAGTGTGAGTGTAAGAGTGCCGGTGAGGGTAAGGGTTAGGTTGAAGGTTATGTTGACCCTGAGGGTTAGGGTTATTGTTACAGTTAAGGTGAGGGTTAGAGTGAGGATTAGGTTTAGGCTTAGTGTTATGGTGGGGGTTAGGGTGAGGGTTGGGGTTAGAGTTATGGTTTGGTTGAGGGTTAAGTATAGGGTTAGGGTTAGGGTGAGGGTGAGGATTAGGGTGAGGGTGAGGGTTAGGCTTTGTGTGAGTGTTAGGGTTAGATTGAGTTGTGGGGTGAGGGTGCGTGTTAGGATTGGGGTTCGGTTTAGGGTGAGGGTTTGGGTTAGGTTGAGGGTTCGGGTGAGGGGTAGGGTTAGGGTTAGGGTGAGTGTTAGGTTTAGTGTGTGGGTTAGCGCTAGGGTAAGGTTTAGGGTGAGGTTTAGGCTGAGAGGGAGGGTTACGTTTAGCGTGAGTGTTAGGGTGATGGTTAGGATAAGGATTAGGGTGAGGGTGAGGGTTAGGGATAGGGTTAGGTGAGGGTGAGTGTAAGGTGAGGGTTAGTTTTAGGGTGATATTTAGGGTGAGGTTGAGGGTTAGAGTGAGGGTGATTGTTCGGGTGAGTGTGAGAGTTAGAGTGTGGTGAGGGTTAGAATGACGGTGAGGGTTAGGGTGTCAGTGAGGGTTAGGGTGAGTGTGAGGGTTAGGGTTAGGTTGAGGAATAGATTTAGGGTTACGGAGAGGGTTAGGGTTAGGGTGAAGTTTAGGGTGAGGTTTTGGGTTAGGCTTAGGGTGATGGTGAGGGTCCGGCTGAGGGTTAGGGTGAGGGGTAGGGTTAGGGTGAGGGTTAGGTAGAGGTTTAAACTTGGGCTGACAGTGAGTGTGAGTGTTAGGGTTAGGGTTAGGGTGAGGGTGATGGTGAGGATTAGGATTAGGTTCAGGTTGAGCGTTCGGAAGGGTGAGGATGAGGGTGAGGGTGAGGATGAGGGTTAGAATTAGGGTGATATTTAGGGTTAGGGTTATGGTAAGCGTGAGGGTTAGGGTTAGGGTTAGGGTTAGGATGAGGGTTAGGCTGAGGGTTAGGGTTAGTGTTAGTGTGAGGGTTAGGGTTAGTGTGAGGGTAAAGGTTAGGGTGAGGGTAAGGTTGAGGGTTAGCGTGAGGTTGAGGGAGGGGGCTAGGTTTAGGATTAGGTTTAGGTTTAGGGTTAGGCTTAGGGTGAGTGTGATGGTGAGGGTGAGGCTTAGGGTGAGGGTTAGGGTTAGGGTTTGGGTGAGGGTTAGGGTTAGCATAATATTCAGGGTGAAGGTGAAGGTTAGGGTGAGGGTGAGGGTTAGGGTGAGTGTAAGGGCTAGGGTGTGGGAGAGGGGTAGGCTGACACTGAGGGTTAGGGTGTGGGTGAGGGTTAAGGTTAGGCTTAGGGTTAGGGTGAGTGTTAGGGTTAGGGTTAGGGTTAGCCTTAGGGTTAGGGTGAGGGTGAGGGTGAGTGTGAGGGTTAGTGTTAGTGTTAGGATTAGGGTTATTGTTAGTTTTAAGGTTAGGGTGAGGGTGAGGGTTCAGCTTAGGGTTAGATTTAGGGTGTGGGCTAGTCTCAGGATGAGGGTTAGTGTTGGGTTTAGGGTGAGAGTTAGCTTTCGGGTGAGGGTTAGGGTTAGGGTTTAGGTGAGAATATGGTTAAGGGTTAGGATTAGAGTTAGAGTGAGGTTTAGGGTTAGGCTTAGGCTTAGGGTTATTGTTAGGTTTAGGGTTAGGGTTAGGGTGAGGGTGAGGGTTAGTTTTAGGTTTAGGGTTAGTGTTAGGGTGAGGGTAAGGGTTAGGGTTAGGTTTAGGATGAGGGTGAAGTTTAGGGAGAGGGTTACGGTTAGGTTGAGGATTAGGGTTAGGTTTAGGTTTAGGGTTAGGTTGAAGATAAGGGTTAGGGTGACTGTTAGGGTGAGATGGAGTTTTAGGTTTAGGTGAGATGGAGTTTTAGCTTTAGGTTTAGCGTGAGGGTTAGGGTGAGAGTTAGGTTTAGGTTTAGGCTTAGGCTGAGAGTTAGGATTAGGGTTAGGGTGAGGGTGAGGGTTAGAGTGTGGGTGAGTCTTAGGTTGACCGTGAGTGTAAGGGTGAAGGTGAGGGTTAGGGTGAGGGTTAGGGTAATGGTTAGTGTTGGAGTGAGGGATAGGGTTACCGTTAGTGTGAATGTTCGGGTTAGGGTTCGGGTTAGTGTGAGGATTAGGGTTTGGGTTATGGTGAGGTTTAGGGTTATGGAGAGGTTTAGGGTGAGGGTGAGGGTTAGGGAGAGGGTTAGGGTTAGGATGAGGGTTTGGGTTAAGGTTAGGCTGAGGGTGAGGGTCCGGGTGAGGGTTAGGGTGAGGATTAGGGTTAGTTGAGGTTTAGGGTTAGGTTGAGGGTAAGATTTAGGGTGAGGTTTAGGGTGAGAGTGAGGTTGAGGGAGAGGGTTAGGGTTTAGTTGAGGGTTACAGTTAGGTTTAGGGTTAGGCTGAGGGTTAGGGTTAGTGTTAGGGTGAGGTTTAGGGTTAGAGTAAGGGTAAGGGTTAGGGTGAGGGTAAGGGTGAGGGTGAGGGGTAGGGTTGGGGTTAGCATGAGGTTGAGGGAGGGGGCTAGATTTAGGATTAGCTTTAGGCTTAGGGTTAGGCTTAGGGTGAGAGTAATGGTGAGGGTGAGGCTTAGGGTGAGGGTTAGGGTTAGGGTTAGGAAGAGTGTTAGGGTTAGCATGATATATAGGGTGGAGGTGAATGTTAGGGTGAGGGTGAGTGTGAGGGTTAGTGTTAGTGTAAAGATTAGGATTATTGTTAGGGTTAGGGTGAGGGTGAGGGTTTGAGTGAGGTGTAGGATTAGCGTTAGGGTGAGTGTTAGGTTTCGTGTGAGTGTTAGTGTTAGGGTAAGGTTTAGGGTGAGGATTAAGGTGAGAGAGAGGGTTACTTTAACGTGAGTGTTATGGTGAGTGTTAGTGTGATGGATAGGTTTAGGGTTAGGATTATGGTGAGAGTGAGGGATAGGGTTAGGTTTAGGGTGAGGGTTAGGCTTAGGGTTAGGGTGAGGGCTAGGCTCAGGATGAGGGTTAGAGTTAGAGTTAGAGTGAGGGTTATGGTTAGGGTGAGGGTGAGGGTTAGGGTTAGGGTTTGGCTGAGGGTTAGGGTTAGGATTATTTTTAGTGTGAGGGTGAAGGTTAGTCTTACAGTTAGGGTTAGCGTTACGATTTGGGTGAGAGTGAGGGTGAGGGTGAGTGTTAGGTGTTGGATTAGGGTGAGAGTTAGGGTTAGGGTTAGCGTTAGGGTTAGGGTGAGGGTGAGGGTGAGTGTGAGGGTTAGTGTTAGTGTAAAGATTAGGATTATTTTTAGGGTTAGGGTGAGGGTGAGGGTCTGGGTGAGGTGAGGGTTTGGGTGAGGTGTAGGATTATCGTTAGGGTGAGTGTTAGGTTTCCTGTGAGGGTTAGTGTTAAGGTAAGGTTTAGGGTGAGGATTAAGGTGAGAGGGTTATGTTTAGCATGAGTGTTAGGGTGAGTGTTAGGGTGATGGATAGGTTAAGGGTTAGGATTAGGGTGAGAGTGAGGGATAGGGTTAGGTTTAGGGTGAGGGTTAGGGGTAAGGTTAAGGTGAGGGTGAGGGTTAGGTTTAGGGTTAGTGTTAGGGTTACGGTGAAGGTGAGAGGGTTAGGTTTAGGATTAGGGTTAGGTTTAGGATTAGGTTTAGGTTGAGGGTGATGGTGAGGGTGAGGATTAGGGTGAGGGTTAGGGTTAGGGTTACGGTGAGGGTTAGTTTTAGAGTGATATTTAGGGTGAGGTTAAGGGTTAGAGTGAGGGTGATTGTTTGGGTGAGTGTGAGGGTTAGGGAATGGGTGAGGGTTAGAGTGGCGGTGAGAGTTAGGTTGTCAGTGAGGGTTAGGGTGAGGGTGAGGTTTAGGGTTAGGTTGAGGGATAGAGTTAGGGTTAGGGTGAGGGTGAGGGTTATGTTGAGGGTTAGCTTTAGGATTAGGGTTAGGGTTAGTGTGAGGATTAGCGTTAGGGTTAGGTTAGGGTTAGGGTGAGGGTAAGGTTTAGGGTGAGGTTTAGGGTGAGGGCGAGGATTAGGAAGAGGGTTAGTGTAAGGGTGAAGGTGAGGGTGAGGGTTATGGTAAGGGTGAGGATGATCGTTAGGGTGAAGGTTAGGGTGAGGTTTAGGGCTAGGGTGAGAGTTACGGAAAGGGTTAGGGTGTGGGTGATGGTGAAGGTTAGGGTTAGGGTTACGGTGAGGGTGAGGGTGAGGCTGATGGTGAAGTTTAGGATTAGGGTTAGGCTGAGGGCGAGGGTCAGGGTGAGGGTGAGTGTTAGGTTTGGGGTGAAGTTTAGGGTTAGGGTTAGGGTGAGGGTTGTGGTTAGTTTTAGGGTTAGGATGAGGGTTAGTCTGAGGGGTAGGGTTAGGGTTAGGGTGAGGGTTAGGGTTAGTGTGAGGGTGAGGGTTAGGGTTAGATTTAGGGTTAGGGTGAGGGTTAGGGTGAGTTTAAGGTTTAGAGTGAGGTTTAGGGAGAGGGTGAAGGTTAGGGTTAGCATTAGGGTTAGGTTGAGGGTGAGGGTTAGGCTGAGGGTTAGGGTTAGGGTGAGGGCTAGGCTGAGGGTGAGGGTTAGGTTTAGGGTTAGGTTTAGGGTTAGGGATAGGGAGACCGTCAGGTTTGGTGTGAAGATTATGGTTAGAGTTAGCGGTAATATTAGGGTGAGGGTAAGGGTTAGGGTTAGGGTCAGTGTGAAGATTAGGGTTAGTGTGAGGGTTAGGGTTAGGGTTAGGGTTACGGTGAGGGTAAGGGTGAGGGTTAGGATTAGGGTTAGGTTTAGGGTGACGGTTAGTTTGAGGGTTAGGGTTTGGGTTAGGGTTAGGCTTAGGGTGAGGGTGAGGGTTAGGGTTGGCTTTAGATTTAGGGTTATTGTTAGGGTTAGGTTTAGGGTGAGGGTGTGGGTTATTGTTAGGGTTAGCGTGAGGGTGAAGATTAGGGTTAGCATTAGGTTTAGCGTGAGGGTGAGGGTTAGGTTTAGAGTTAGGGTTAGGGTGAGGGCTAGGCTGAGGGTGAGTGTTCGGTTTAGGTTTAGGGATAGGGTGAGGATTAGGGTGATGGTTAGGGTTGGGGTGAGCATTAGGCTGAGGTGTAGGGTTAGGGTTACATTGAGGGTTAAGTTTAGTGTGATTGTTAGGTTTAAGGTTAGGGTGAGAGTAAAGGTTAGGGTGAGGGATAGGGTGATGGTGAGGGTTAGGGTTAGGGTAAGGGTTAGTGTGAGGATTAGGGTTAGGGTTAGGGTTAGGGTGAGGGTGAGGGTACGGGTTAGGTTTAAGGTTAGTTTAAGTTTTAGGGTGAGGGTGAGGGTGAGAGTGAGTGTTAGGTTAAGAGTGAGTGTTATGCTCAGTTTTAGTGTGAGGGTTAGGTTTAGTGTTAGCGTGAGGGTGAGGTTTAGGGTTAGAGTTAGGGTTAGGGTGAGGGCAAGGCTGAGGGTGAGAGTTCGGTTTAGGTTTAGGGATAGGGTGAGGATTAGGGTGAGGGTTAGGGTTTGGGTGAGCATTAGGCTGAGGTGTAGGGTTAGGGTTACAGTGAGGGTTAGGTTTAGTGTGATTGTTAGGGTTAAGGTTAGGGTGACGCTAAGGGTTAGGGTGAGGGATAGGGTGAGGGTGAGGTTTAGGGTTAGGGTAAGGGTTAGTGTGAGGATTAGGGTTAGGGTTAGGGTGAGGGTACGGGTTAGGTTTAGGGTTAGTTTAAGGTTTAGGGTGAGGGTAAGGGTGAGAGTGAGGGTTAGGTTAAGAGTGAGTGTTATGCTTAGTGTTAGTGTGAGGTTTAGATTTAGTGTTAGGGTGAGGGTTGGGGTTAGGGTTAGGGTGAGTGTTAGGGTTAGGGTTAGGTTTAGGATGAGGGTGAGTGTTAGGGAAAGGGTCAGGGTTAGTCTTAGGGTTAGGGTTAGGGTTACGGTTAGAGTGAGGTTTAGGGTAACGGTGAGCCTTAGGGTTAGCATTTGGTTTAGGGTTAGGTTTAGGGTGAGGGTAAGGGTTAGGGTGAGTGTAAGGGTGAGGGTGAGGGGTAAGGTTAGCGTTAGGGTTAGTGTGAGATTTAGGGTGAGCTTTAGGATTATGGTTCGTGTTAGTGTTAGGGTTATTTTTAGGGTGAGGGTTAGGGTTAGGGTTAGGGTGAGGTTTAGGGTGAGTTTTAGGGTTAGGTTGAGGGTGAGGGTGAGGGTGAAGTTTAGGGTTAGCATTAGGTTAAGAGTAAGGGTGAGGGTTAGGGTTAGAGTTAGGGTTAGGGTGAGGGCTAGGCTGAAGGTGAGTGTTAGGGTTAGGTTTAGGGATAGGGTGAGGATTAGGGTGAGGGTTAGGGTGAACATTAGGCTGAGGGGTATGGTTAGGGTTACGGTGAGGGTTAGGTTTAGTGTGATTGTTAGGGTTAGGGTTAGGGTGAGCGTAAGGGTTAAGTTGAGGGATAGGGTGAGGGTGAGGGTTAGGGTTAGCATTAGGGTTAGAGTTAGGGTGAGGGTTAGATTTAGGGTTAGGGTTATGGTTATGGTTAGGGTGAGGGTGAGGTTTAGAGTTAGGGTTAGGTTTGGGGTTATTGTTAGGGTTAGGGATAGGGTTAAGGTTAGGGTGAGGGTGAGGTTTAGGGGTAGGGTTATTTTTAGGTTCAGGATGATGATGAGTGAGAGGGTTAGGTTTAGGATTAGGGTTATTTTTAGGGTTAGGCTTAGGGTGAGTGTGATGGTGAGGGTAAGGCTTAGGGTGAGGGTTAGGGTTAGGGTTAGGGTCAGGTTTAGGCTTACAGTGATATTTAGGATGAGGGTGAGGGTTAGGGTGATGGTTAGGCTTAGGGTGAGTGTGATGGTTAGGGTGTGGGTGAGGGTTAGGGTGACGGTGAGGCTTAGGTTGTGGGTGAGGGTGAGGGTTAGGGTGAGGGTGAGGATTAGAGTTAGGGCTAGCATTAGGGTGAGGGTTAAGGTTGGGGTTAGGGTAAGTGTGAGGTAAAATGTGAGGGTTAAGTTTAGGGTTAGGGTTAGGGTAAGGGTTATTGTGCGGATTAGGGTTAGGGTTAGGGTTAGGGTGAGGTATCGGGTGTGTTTAGGGTAGGGTTAGGGTGAGGGTAAGGGTTAGGGTGAGGTTTACGGTGAGGGTGAGGTTTATGTCGAGGGTTAGGGATAGGTTGAGGGTTAGGGTGAGAGTTAGGGTTAGGGTTAGTGTGAGGGTATGAGTTAGCGTGAGGTTTAGTGTGAGGTTTAGGGTTAGGGTGAGGGTTAGGGATAGCGTGAAGTTAGGGTGAAGGTGAGGGTGAGGATTAGGGTGAGGGTTAGGGTTAGGTTGAGGGTGAGGGTGAGTTTCAGGGTTAGGATTAGGGTTAGGGTTAGGGTTAGGCTGAGTGTGTAGGTGAGGTTGAAGGTGAGCATTATGGTTAGGGTTATTGTTAGGGTTAGGTTTAGGGTTAGGGTCAGGGTGAGGGTTAGAGTTAGGGTTAGGTTGAGGGTGAGTGAGAGGGTTAGGTTTAGAATTAGGGTTAGGTTTAGGGTTAGGCTTAGGTTGAGGTTGATTGTGAGGCTGAGGCTTAGTGTTTGGATTAGAGTTAGGGTTACCATGAGGGTTAGTGTTAGGGTGATATTTAGAATGAGGTTGAGAGTTAGGTTGAGGGTGATTGTTCAGGTTAGTGTGAGGGTTAGGGTGTGGGTGAGGGTTAGGGTGTCGGTAAGCGTTAGGGTTAGGGTTAGCATTAGTTTGAGGGTTAGGGTTAGGGTGACGTTGAGGTTTAGGGTGAAGGTTAGGGTTAGGGTTAGGGGTGGGTTATGTGTGAGGATTAGGGTTAGGGTCAGGGTTGGGGTTAGGATGAGGGTAAGGTTTAGGGTGAGGTTTAGGTTGAGGATGAGTGTTAGGGAGAGGATTAGGGTTAGGTTGAGTTTTAGGGCGAGGTTTAGGGTTAGGTTGAAGGTGAGGGTGAGGGTGAGGGTTAGGGTGATGGTTAGGTTCAGGCTTAGGGTTAGTGTGAGGGTTAGGGATATGGTTAGGGTGAGTGTAAGGGTGAGAGTTAGGGTTAGGGTTAGGGTGAGGGTGAGGTTGTCGGTTAGGATTAGGGTTAGGATTAGGGTTAGGCTGAGAGTGAGGATGACAGCGAGGGTGAGGGTTAGGGTTAGGATGATGTTTGAGTGAGGGTTATGGTGAGAGTGAATGTTAGGGTTAGCATTACCGTTAGGGTGAGGATGAGGTTTAGACTTAGGCTTAGGGTTAGGGTGAGGGCTAGGTTGATTGTTAGGGTTACGGTGAGGTTGAGGTTTAGGGTTAGGGTTTGGGTGAGGGTTAGGGTTAGGGTTATTTTTAGGGTTAGGGTGAGGGTTAGGCTGACAGTTAGGGTTAGGTTTAGGGTTTGGGTAAGGGTGAGGGTGAGGTTTAGGGTTAGGGTGAGGGTTAGTGTTAGGTTTAGGTTGAGGTTTAGGGTTAGTGTGAGGGTTGGGTTAGCGTGAGGGTAAAGGTTAGGGTTAGGCTCAGGATGAGGGTTAGTGATAGGATTAGGGTGAGGGTTACTGTGAGGGTTAGGATTAGGGTAAGGTTAAGGGTTAGTGTGTGGATTAGGGTTAGGGTGAGGGTTAGAGTCAGGGTGAGGGTTAGAGTATTGGTGAGGGTAAGGGTTAGGATGAGGGTTATGTTGATGCTGAGGGTTAGGGTTATTCTTATGGTTAGGGTGAGGGTTAGAGTGAGGATTAGGTTTAGGCTTAGTGTTATAGTGCGGTTTTGGGTTAGTTTTAGGGTTAGGATTAGGATTAGCATTATGAAGAGGGTTAGGGTTAGGGTTAGTGTGAGGATTAGGGTTAGGGTTAGGGTTAGGGTTAGGGTAAGGGTAAGGGTTTGGTTGAGGTTTAGTGTGAGGGTGAGGTTTAGGGAGAGGGTTAGGGTTAGGGGGAGGGTTAGGTTGAGGCTTAGGTTTAGGGTTAGGTTGAGGGTGAGGGTTAGGTTTAGGTTGAGGGTGAGGGTGAGGATTAGGATTAGGGTTAGTGCTAGGGTTAGGGTGAGGGTGAGGGTGAGGGTGATTTTTAATATTAGGGTGTCATTTAGGTTTGATGGTGAGGGTTAGGTTTAGGTTTAGGGTTAGGGTGAGGATTAAGCTAAGAGGTAGGGTTAGGGTTAGGGTTAGTGTGAGGGTTAGGGTGAGGGTTAGGGTTATTGTTAAGGATAGGGTTAGGGTGAGGGGTAAGGTGAGGGCTAGGGTTAGGGTTAGGGTGAATTTTAGGGTGAGAGTTAGGCTGAGGGTGAGGGTTAGTTTTAGGGAGAGGGTAAGGTTTAGGTTGAGGGTTAGGGTGAGGGTGTTGTTAGGGTTAGCATTAGTGTTAGGGTGAGGGTGAGGGTTAGGTTTAGTTATAGGGTAAGGATTAGGGTTAGGGTGAGTGTTAGGCTGAGGAGTAGGTTTAGGGTTAGGGTGAGGGTTAGGGTTAGGGTGAGGGTTAGGGATTGGGTTACGGTTAGTGTTAGGGTGAGTGTGAGGGTGAGGGTTAGAGTTAGGGTTAGGTTGAGGGTGAGGTTGAGGTTCAGGTTTAGGATTAGGGTTAGGGTTAAAGTTAGGGTGAGGCTAAGGTTTAGGGTAAGGTTTAGTGTGAGGGTGAGGGTTAAGTTGACGGTTAGGGTGAAGTTGAGGGTTAGGTTTAGGTTTAGGATTCGTGTGATGGTGTGGGTTAGGATTAGGGTGAGGTTAATTGTTAGAGCGAGGGTTACGGTGAGGATGAATGTTAGGGTTAGCATTAGGATCAGGGTGAGGTTGAGGTTTAGGCTTAGGGTTAGGGTTAGGGTGAAGGCTAGGCTGAAGGTGAGGGTTAGGGTAAGGTTTAGGATGTGGGTTATGTTTAGGGTGAGGATGAGGGTTAGGTTTATGGTTTGTGTGAGGGTTAGGGTTAGGTTTAGGGTGAGGCTGTGGGTGAAGGGTGAGGTTTAGTGTGAGGGTGAGGTTTAGGGAGAGGGTTAGGGTGAGGGTTTGGTTGAGGGTTAGGGTTAGGGTTAGGGTGAGTGTAAGGGTGAGGGTGAGGTTTAGTGTGAGGGTGAGGTTAAGGGAGAGGGTTAGCGTTAGGTGTAGGTTTAGGTTGAGGGTTAGGGTTAGGGTGAGGGTGAGGGTGAGGGTGAGGGTGAGGGTTAGTTTGAGGGTGAGGGTGAGGGTTAGGATTAGGGTTAGTGTTAGGGTTAGGCTGAGGTTGAGGTTGAGTGTGAGGGTTAGGCTGACGTTTAGGGTTAGGGTGACGTTTAGGGATAATGGTGAGGGTTAGGTTTAGGTTTAGGGTTAGGGTGAGGATTAGGCTGAGGGGTAGGGTTAGGGTTAGGGTGAGGGTTAGGGTTCGTGTGAGGGTTAACTTGAGGGTTAGGGTGAACGTAAGGATTAGGGTGAGGGTTAGCGTGTGGGTGAGCCGTAGGGTTAGTCTTAGCGTGAGGCTTAGGGTGAGGGTGAAGGTTAGGGTTAGCATTAGGGTTAGGGTGAGGGTGAGGGTTAGGTTTACAGTTAGTGTTACGGTGAGGGCTAGGCTGAGGGTGACGGTTAGGGTTAGGTTTAGTTATAGGGTAAGGGTTAAGGTTAGGATTAAGGTTAGGGTGAGTGTTTGGCTGAGGAGTAGGTTTAGGGTTAGGGTGAGGGTTAGAGTTAGGGTGAGGATGAGGTTTAAGTTTAGGGTTATTGTTAGGGTTAGGGTTAGAGTTAGGGTCAGGGTGAGGGTTAGGATTAGGGTTAGAGTTAGGGTTAGGGTGAGGGTGAGGGAGAGGGTTATTTTGAAGATTAGGGTTAGGTTTAAGTTTAGGTTAGGGTGAGCGTTAGGCTGAGGGGTAGGTTAAGAGTTAGGGTTAGGGTTAGGTTTAGGTTTACGGTTAGGGTCAGGGTGAGGGTAAGTATTACGGTGAGGTATAGGGTGAGGGTGAGGGTTAGGGTTAGCATTCGGGTTAGGGTTAGGATTAGGTTGAGGGTTAGGGTTAGGTTTAGGGTTAGGGTGAGGTTTAAAGTGATGGTTAGTTTTAGTGTTAGGGTTAGGGTGAGGGTAAGTGTTAGAGTGAGGTTTAGGTTGAGGGTGAGGTTTAGGCTGACGTTTAGGTTAGGGTGAGGGTTAGCGTTAGGGTTAGGGTTAGGGTGAGGGTGAGGGTTAGGTTTAGGTTGAGGTTAAAGTTTAGGGTGAGGGTTAGGTTGAGGGTGAAGGTTAGGCTTAGCATTAGGGTTAGGGTGAGTTTGAGGGTTCAGCTTAGGGTTAGGGTTAGGGTGTGGTATAGTCTGAGGGTGAGGGTTAGTGTTAGGTTTAGGGTGAGGGTTAGGGTTAGGGTGAGGTTGAGGGTTAGAGTTATGGTTTATTTGAGAGTTAGTTTTAGGGTAAGGTTTAGGGTGAGGGTGAGGTTTAGGGTTAGGTTAGCATTATTGTTAGGGTTAGGGTTAGGGTGAGGGTGAGGGTGAGGGTTACGTTTAGCAATAGGATTAGGGCGAGTTTAAGGTTTAGGGTGAGGTTCAGGGTGAGGGTGAGGTGTATGTCGAGGTTTAGGAATAGGGTGAGGGTTAGGGTTCGGGTTAGGGTTAGCGTGAGGGTGAGGGAGAGGGTTCGATTTAGGATTAGGTTTAGGGTTAGGGTTAGGCTTAGGGTGAGGGTGATGTTGAGGGTGAGGTTTAGGGTTAGGGTTGGGGTTAGGATTAGGGTTAGGATGAGAGTTAGGCTTAGGGTTAGGGTGAGGGTGAGGGTTAGGCTTAGGGTGTGGGTGAGGCTTCGGGTGACAGAGATGGTTAGGGTGACGGTGAGGGCTAGAGTGAGTGTTAGGGTTTGGGTTAGCGTTAGGGTGAGGGATAGGGTTAGGGTTAGGGTAAGAGTGAGGGTTAGGATGAAGGTTAGGTTTAGGATTAGAGTCAGAGTTAGTGTGTATATTAGGGTTAGGGTTAGGTTGAGGGTAAGGTTTATGTTGAGGTTTAGGGTGAGGGTGAGGGTTAGGGAGATGGTTAGGGTTAGAGTGAGGGTGAGGGTGAGGGTTTGGGTTAGGGTTAGGTTGAGTGTGAGGGTCCTGGTGAGGTTTAGTGTTATGGTGAGGATTAGGTATAGGTTCAGAGTTAGGCTGAGGGTGAGGGTGAGGGTTAGGTTTAGGGTTAGTGTGAGGGTGAGGGTGAGGTTTAGCATTAGGTTTATTTTTCGGATTAGGCTGAGGGTGAGGATGAGGGTGAGTATGAGGGTGAGGGTTAGAATTAGGGTGATGCTTAGGGTTAGGATTATGGTGTGGGTGAGGGGAAGGGTTAGATTTAGGGTTAGGTTGAGGGTTAGGCTGAGGGTTAGGTTTAGGGTGAGGGTGAGGGTGAGGGTGAGCTGTAGGGTTAGGGTTAGGGTTAGCATGAGGGTTAGGTTTAGGGTTCATGTTAAGGATAAGGTTAGGGTGAAGGGTAGGGTGAGGGCTAGGGTTAGGGTTAGGGTGAGTTTTAGGGTGAGGGTTAGGGTGAGGGTGAGGTTTAGAGAGAGGGTTAGGGTTAGGTTGAAGGTTAGGGCCAGGGTTACGGTTACGGTGAATTTCAGGTTAAGGTTTAGGTTGAGGTTTAGTGTGAGGCTGAGGTTTAGGGAGACTGTTAGGGTTAGGTTGAGGTTTAGGGCGAGGTTTAGGGTTAGGGTGAGGGTTAGGCTGAGGGGTAGGTTTAGGGTTAGGTTGAGGGTTAGAGTCAGTGTAAGTGTTAGGGTTAGGGTTAGGATTAGGGTGAGGGTTAGGGTTCGGGTGAGGGGTAGGGTTAGTGTTATAGTTAGCGTGAAGTTTAGGGTGAGGGTTAGCGTTAGGGTTAGTGTTAGGGTTAGGGTTAGGGTGAGGGTTAGGGTTAGGGTTAGGATTAGGGTGAGGGGTAGGGTTAGGTTTAGGGTGAGGGTTAGGGTGAGGGTTAGGGTTAGGGTGAGGGTGAGGGTTAGGGTGAGGGTTAGGTTTAGGGTTAGGTTGCGAGTGAGGATTAGCGTTAGGGTTAGGGTTAGGGTGAGGCTAAGGATTAGGGTGAGGTTTAGGGTGAGGGTGTGTGTTAGGGAGATGGTTAGGTTTAGGTTGAGGGTTAGGGTTATGTTGAGGTTGAGGGTGACGGTTAGGGTGCGTGTTAGGGTTAGTGTGAGTGTTACGGATATGGTTAGGGTGAGAGTGAGGGTGAGATTTAGGGTTAGTTTTAGGGTGAGGGTTAGGTTGAGGGTTAGGGTCAGTGTAAGTGTTAAGGTTAGGGTTAGGATTAGGGTGAGGGTTAGGGTGCGGGTGAGGGGTTGGGTTAGGGTTATAGTTAGCGTGAAGTTTAGGTTGAGGATTAGCGTTAGGGTTAGTGTTAGGTTTAGGGTTAGGGTGAGGGTGAGGGTGAGGAATTGGATTAGGGATAGCATTAAGGTTAGGCTGAGGGTGAGGGTGACGGTGAGGTTGAGGGTTAGGGTTAGGGTGAGGTTTAGGGTAGGGTAGGGTTAGGGTGAGGGTTAGTGTAAGGTTTAGAGTTAGGATGAGGGTTAGGCTGAGGGGTAGGTTTACTGTTAGGGTGAGGGTTAGGATTAGGGTTAGGGTTAGTGTTAGGGTTAGGGTTAGGGTGAGGGTTAGGGTGAGGGTGAGGGTTAGGGTTAGGGTTAAGGTCAGGATTAGGTTGAGGGTTAGTGTTAGGGTGAGTGTGAGGATTAGATTAAGGATGAGGGTAAGTTTTCGCTTGAGGTTTAGTATGAGGGTGCAGGATAGGGTTAGCATTAGTGTCAGGGTGAGGGTGTGGCTTAGGGTGAGTGTTAGGTTTAGGGCTAGGGTGAGGGTGAGTATTAGGATGAGGGTTAGGGTTAGGGTGAGGCTAAGGTTTAGGGTGAGGTTTAGTGTGAGGGTGAGGGTTAAGCTGATGGTTAGGTTTAGGTTGAGGTTTAGGGTTAGGATTAGGGTTAGGGTGAGGGTGAGGGTTAGGATTAGGGTGAGGTTAAGGGTTAGATTTAGGGTTACAGTGAGGATGAAAATTAAGGATAGTATTAGGGTTAGGGTGAGGGTGAGGGTTAGGCTTATGGTTAGGGTTAGTGTGAGGGATAGGCTGAAGTTGAAGGTTAGGGTTAGGTTTAGGATGTGGGTTAAGGTTAGGGTGAGGGTGAGTTTTAGGGTTAGGGTTTGGGTAAGGGTTAGGGTTAGGGTGAGGGAGAGGGTTAGGGTTAGGGTTAGGGTTATTGTTAGGTTTAGGGTTAGTGTTAGGTTTAGTGTGAGGGTGAGTTTGAGGGTGAGGGTTACGGTTAGGGTTAGCGTTAGGGTTATTATTAGTGTTAGGGTTAGGGTTACGTTGAGGTTTATTGCGAGGATAAGGGTTAGATTTAGGGTGAGGGTGAGGGTTAGGATTAGGGGGAGGGGGAGGGTTAGGGTTTGGGTTAGCCTTAGGTTTAACATGAGTGTGAGGGAGAGGGTTAGGTTTCTGATCAGGATTAGGTTTATGGTTAGGCTTAGGATGAGTTTGATGGTGAGGATGAGGCATAGGGCAAGGGTTACGTTTAGGTTTAGGGAGAGGGTTAGCGTTAGTGTGATATTTAAGGTGAGGTTGAGGGTTAGGATGAAGCTGAGGTTTAGCGTGAGTGTGAGAGTTAGGGTGTGGGTGAGGGTTAGGCTGAGGTTTAGGGTTTGGGTTAGGGTGACTGTGAGTGTGAGGGTGAGGGTTAGGGTTAGGGTTAGTGTGAGGATTAGGGTTAGGGTTAGGGTTAGTGTGAGGGTAAGGGTTAGGTTGAGGTTTAGTGTGAGGGTGACGATTAGGGAGAGGGATAGGGATAGGGGGAGGGTTAGGTTGAGGGTTAGGTTTAGGGTTAGGGTGAGGGTTAAGGTTAGGGTGAGGGTGAGTGTTAAGATTAGGGTTAGCGCTAGGGTTAGGCTGAGGGTGAGGGTGAGGGTATGCGTGAGGTTTAATGTTAGGGTATCATTTAGGGTTAATGGTGTGGGTTAGGTTTAGGTTTAGGGTTAGGATGAGCATTAGGTCAGGATTAGGGTGAGGGTAAGGGTTTATGTTAGGTTTAGGGTGAGGGTTAGTGTGAGGGTAAGGGTTAGGGTGAGGTTTATTGTGAGGGTTAGCGGTAGGGTTAGGGTTAGGGTTAGCGTGAGGGTTAGGGTGAGGATTAGGGTTAGGGTTCGTGTTAAGGATAGGGTTAGGGTGAGGAGTAGGGTGAGGGCTAGGGTTAGGGTTAGGGTGAGTTTTAGGGTGAGGGTTAGGGTGAGGGTTAGGTTGAGGGTGAGGGTTAGGTTTAGGGAGAGGGTACGTGTTAGAGAGAGGGTTAGGGTGAGGGTGAAGATTATGGTTAGAATTAGTGTTAGGGTGAGGGTGAGGGTTAGGTTCAGAGTTAGTTTTATGGTGAGGGCTAGGCTCAGGGTGAGGGTTAGGGTTAGGTTTAGTTATAGGGTAAGGATTAGGGTTAGGGTGAGTTTTAGGCGGAGGAGTAGGTTTAGGGTTAGGGTGAGGGTTAGGGTGAGGGTGAGGGTTAGGGATTGGGTTAGGTTTCGGGTTAGGGTGAGGGTGAAGGTGAGGGTTAGGGTTAGTGTTGGGTTGAGGGTGAGGGTGAGGTTCAGGGTTAGGATTAGGGTTAGGGTTAGGGTTAGGGTGAGGCTAAGCTTTAGGATGAGGTTTAGTGTGAGGGTGAGTTTTAAGGTGACGGTTAGGGTTAGGTTGAGGGTTAGGTTTAGGTTTAGGTTTTGGGTAAGGTTGAGGTTTAGGATTAGGGTGAGGTTAAGGGTTAGAGTGAGGGTTAGGGTGAGGATGAAGGTTAGGGTTAGCATTAGGGTTAGGGTGAGGGTGAGGTTTAGGCTTAGGGTTAGAATTAGGGTGAGGACTAGGCTGAAGGTGAGGGTTAGGGTTAGCTTTAGGATGTGGGTTAAGGTTAGGGTGAGGATGAGGGTTAGGGTTTGTGTTTGTGTGAGGGTTTGGGTTAGGGTTAGGGTGAGGGTGGGGGAGAGGTTTAGGTTAGGGTTAGGGTTATTTTTAGGGTTAGGATTAGGGTTAGGGTTACGGTGAGGGTGAGGATGAGGTTGAGGGTTGCGGTTAGGTTTAGGGTTAGGGTTATTGTTAGGCTTAGTTTAGGCTGAGGGTGAGTGTTATTGTTAGATTTAGGGATAGGGTGAAGGTGAGGGTTAGGGTTAGGGTTAGGGTTAGGGTGAGGTTGAGGGAGAGGGTTAGGTTTAGGGTGAGGTTTAGCGTTAGGGTGATATTTAGAGAGAGGGTTAGGGTGAGGGAGAGGGTTATTTTTAGGATTAGGGTTAGGTTTATGGTTAGGCTTACTGTGAGGGTGATGGTGAGGCTCAGGTTTAGCGTGAGGTTTAGGGTTAAGGTTACCATGAGGGTTACTGTTAGGATGATATTTAGGGTGAGGTTGAGGCTTAGGGTGATGGTGATTGTTCGGGTTAGTGTGAGGGTTAGGGTGTGGGTGAGGATTAGTGTGAAAATGAGGGTGAGGGTTAGTGTTAGGGTGAGGTTTAGAGTTAGGGTTAGGGTTAGGGTGAGGGTTAGTGTAAGGTTTAGGGTTACTATGAGGGTTAGGCTGAGGTGTAGGTTTAGGGTTATGGTGAGGGTTATGGTTAGTGTGAGTTAGGTTTAGGGTTAGGATTAGGGTGAGGGTTAGGGTGGGGGTCAGGGGTAGGATTAGTGTTATAGTTAGACTGAAGTTTAGGGTAAGGGTTAGCTTTAGGGTTAGTGTTCGGGTTAGGGTTAGGGTGAAGTTTAGAGTGAATGTTAGGGTTAGGGTTAGGGTTAAGGTGAGGTTTAGGGTGAGGGTTAGGGTTAGGGTGAGCGTGAGGGTTAGGTTTAGGTTGAGGGTAAGTTTTAGCATGGGGGTTAGGTTTAGGGTTAGGGTGAGGGTGAGGATTAGGGTTAGGGTTAGGGTGAGGATTAGGGTTAGGGTTAGGGTTAGGGTTAGGGTGAGTCTATGGGTTAGGGCGAGGTTTAGTGTGATAGCGAGAGTTAAGCTGACGGTTAGTGTTAGGTTGAGGGTTAGGGTTAAGGTTAGGGTGAGGGTGAGGGTTAGGATTAGGGTGAGGTTAAGGGTTAGAGTGAGGGTTACTGTGAGGATGAAGGTTAGGGTTAACATTAGGGTTAGGGTGAGGGTGAGGGTTAGGCTTAGGGTTAGGGTTAGGGTGAGGGCTAGTCTGAACGTGAGGTTTATGTTTAGGGTTAGGATGAGGGTGAGGGTTAAGGTTAGGGTTAGGGTTAGTGAGAGCGTTAGGGTTAGGATAGGGTTAGGATTAGGGTTAGGGTTAGGGTGAGGGTTATTGTTAGGGTTAGTTTTAGGGTGAGGGTGAGTGTGAAGGTTAGGGTTAGGGTTAGGGTTAGGATGAGGGTTAGGGTTAGGATTAGAGTTAGGATTAGTGTGAGGATTAGGGTTAGGGTTAGGGTTAGCGTGAGGGTAAGGTTTAGGGTTAGGGTTATCGTAGGGTTTACTGTGAGTGTTAGGTGAGGGTGAGGGTTAGGTTTAGTGTGGGTTTTAGGATCAGTGTTAGGGTGAGGGTTAGGTTTACTGTTAGGGTTAGGTATAAGGTGAGAGTTAGGGTTAGGGTGAGGGTGAGGGTTAGGGATAGGGTTATTGTTTGGGTTAGGGTTAGGGTTAGGTTTAGTTAGAGTGACGGTTACCATGAGGATGAAGGTTAGGGTTAACATTAGGGTTAGAGTGAGTGAGGGTTAGGCTTAGGGTTAGGGTTAGGGTGAGGGCTAGGCTGAAGTTGAGGGTTTTGGTTAGAGTTAGGATGAGGGTGAAGGTGAGGTTTAGGGTGAGGGTAAGTGTTAGGGTTCTAGTTAGGGTAAGGTTTAGTTTGAGGGTTAGGTATTGAGTGAGGACTAGTTTTAGTTTGAGTGTTAGGGTGAGGGTTAGGTTGAGTGTTAGGGTTAGGGTGAGGGTGAGGGTTAGGGTGACAGTGAGAATTAGGGTGAGGGTGAGTTTCAGGGTTAAGGTTAGCATTAGGGTAAGGGTTAGTGTGAGGGTGAGGGTTAGGGTTAGGGTTAGGTTTAGGGTTAGTATAGGGATTATGGTTAGGGTTAGGGTGAGGGTAAGGGTTAGGGTGAGGTTTTAGGAGAGGGTTAGTGTTACGGTGAGAGTTAGAGTTAGGGTTAGGGTGAGCGTATGTGTTAGGGTGAGGGTTAGGTTGAGGGTGAGTGTTAGGATTAGTTTTAGGGTTATGTTGAGGGTGAGGGTTAGGGTTAGGTTTAGGTTTAGGGTGAGGTTTAGGGTGAGAGTGAGATTTAGAGATAGGGTTAGGGTTAAGGTGAGGGTTAGGGTAAGGGTTAGGGTTAGGGTTAGGGTGAAGGTGAGTTTTAGGGTGAGGGTGAGTGTTAGGTTAGCTTCAGGATTAGGGTGAACATTAGGATTAGGTTTAGGGTTATGTTGAGGGTGAGGGTTAGGGTTAGGGTTAGGTTTAGGGTGAGGTTTAGGGTGAGAGTGAGATTTAGAGAGAGGTTTAGGGTTAAGGTGAGGGTTAGGGTAAGGGTTAGGGTTAGGGTTAGGGTGAAGGTGAGCTTTAGGGTGAGGGTGAGTGTTAGGTTAGCTTGAGCATTAGGGTGAACATTAGGATTACCGTTAGTGTTAGTGTTAGTGTTAGGGTTAGGATTAGGGTGAGGGTTAGGATGTTGGTTAGGGTGAGGGTGAGTTTTAGGGTGAGGGTGAGGGTTAGGTTTAGGGAGAAGTTAAGGATTAGGGTGAGGGTTAGGGTGAGGTTGAAGGTTAGGTTTAGCATTAGATTTAGGGTGAGTGTGAGGGTTAGGGTTAGGGTGAGTGCAAGGCTGAGGGTGAGGGTTAGGATTAGGTTTAGGGATAGGGTGAGGATTAGGGTTAGGGTTAGGGTTAGTGTAGGTGTTAGGCTGAGGGATAGGGTTAGGGTTAGGGTGAGGGTTATGTTTAGTGTGATTGTTAGTGTTAAGGTGAGGGTGAGGTTAAGGGTTAGAATAACGGATAGATTGAGGGTGAGTGTTAGAGTTAGCATTAGGGTTAGGGATAGGGTGAGGGTTAGGGTTAGGATTAGGATGAGGGTGAGGGTGAGTGTTTGGGATAGGGTGAGGTTGAGGGTAGGGTTTAGGGTTAGGATTCGGGTGAGCATTTGGGTGATGTTTATGGTTAGGGTTAGGGTTAGTGTGAATATTAGGGTTAGTTTTAGGGTTAGGGTGAGGGTAAGTTATAGGGTGAGTTTTAGGGTGAGGGTGAGTCTTAGACTGACATTTAGGTTTAAGGTGAGGGTTAGGGTTAGGGTTAGGGATATGGTGAGTGTGAGGGTTAGGTTTAGGGTGAGGTTAAGGTTTAGGGTAAGGGTTAGGGTGATGGTGAAGTTTAGGGTTAGCATTAAGGTTAGGGTGAGGGTGAGGATTAGGCTTGGGGTTACGGTTAATGTCAGGGTTGGGTTTGGGTGAGGGTTATTTTTAGGGTTAGGATTATGGTTAGGGGAAGGTTGAGGGTGAGGGTGAGCGTTAGGGTTATTGTTAGGGTCAGGGTAAGGGTGAGGATTAGGGTGAGGGTGAGGGTTAGGGTGAGGGTGAGGTTTAGGGTTAGGGTGAGGGTTAGGGTTAGGATTAGGGTTAGGATGTGGACTAGGATGAGGATGAGGGTTAGGGTTAGGGTTAGGGTGAGGGTTTGGGTTAGGGTGAGGTTTTGGGTGAGGGGTATATTTAAGGTTAAGGTTAGGGTGAGGGTAAGGGTTAGGGTGAGGTTTAGGTTGAGGGTGAGATTTAGGGTGAGGGTTAGTTTGATGGTGAGGGTTAGGGTTAGGGTTAGGTTGAGGGTATGTTTCAGGGTGAGTGTTAGGGTGAGGCTTAATGTTAGGGAGATGGTTAGGGATAGGGTTAGGGTGAGGATTAGGGTGAGGGTGAGGTTGAGGGTTAGGGTATGGGTTAGGTTCATTGTGAGGTTGAGGTTCAGTGTTAGGATTATTGTTAAAGTTAGGGTTAGGCTGAGGGTAAGGGTGAGGGTGAGCATTAGGGTTAGGTTGAGGGTTAGGGATAGCGTTAGGGTTAGGGTGAGGATTAGTGTTAGGGTTTGGGTGAGGGTTAAGGTTAGGGTTATTGTTAGGGTTAGTGTTAGTGTTAGGGTCAGGGTGTGGATTAAGTTTAGGGTTAGAGTTAGGGTTAGAGAGAGAGTGAGGGAGAGGGTTAGGTTTAGGATTAGGATTAGCTTTATGGTTAGGCTTAGCGTGAGGGTGATGGGGAGGGTGAGGGTTAGGGTGAGGGTTAGGGTTAGGGTTACCGTGAGGGCTAGTGTTAGGGTTTTATTTAGGGTGAGGTTGACGGTTAGGGTGAGGGTGATTGTTCGGGTTAGTGTGAGGGTTAGGGTGTGGGTGAGTTTTAGGAAGACAGTGAGGGTTAGGTTAACGGTGAGCGTTAGGGTTAGGTTTAGCGTTAGGGTGAGGGTTAGGGTTAGGGTTAGGGTGAGGTGAGGGTTAGGGTGAAGGTTAGGATTAGAGTTAGGGTTAGTGTGAGGATCAGGGTTAGGGTTAGGGTGAGGGTAAGGATTAGGGTGAGGGTGAGGTTTAGGTTTAGGGTTATATTTAGGGTTAATGGTGAGGGTTTGGTTTAGGTTTAGGGTTAGTATGAGGATTAGGCTGAGGGGTAGGTTTAGGGTTAGGGTGAGGGTTAGGGTTAGTGTGAGGATTAGTGTTCGGGTTAGGGTGAGGGTAAGGTTTAGGTTGAGGGTTAGCATGAGTATGAGCGATAGGGTTAGGTTTAGCCTGAGGGTTAGGGTGAGGGTTAGGGTTAAGGTTAGTGTTAGGGATAGGGTTAGGGTGAGGGGTAGGTTTAGGGTTAGGGTGAGTTTTAGGGTGAGGGTTAGGGTTAGGGTGTTAGTTAGGGTGAGGGTGAGGGTTAGGTTTAGGGAGAGGGTAAGGGTTAGGTTGAGGGTTAGGTTCCCGGTGAAGTTTAGGGTTAGCATTAGGGTTAGTGTGAGGGTGTGCATTAGGTTTAAGGTTAGTGTTAGGGTGAGGGCTAGGCTGAGGGTGAGGGTTAGGGTTAGGTTTAGGGATAGGGTAAGGTTTAGGCTTATGGTTAGGGTTAGGTTGAGCATTATGCTGCGGGGTAGGTTTAGGTTTAGGCTGATGGGTAGGTTTAGTTTTAGGGCAAGGGTTAGGTTTAGTGTGAGGTTTAGGGTTAGGGTTAGGGTGAAGGTTAGGCTGAGGGTGAAGGTTAGGCTTAGCATTAGGTTTAGGCTGAGGGTGAAGGTTGGGCTTAGGGTTAGGGATAGGGTGTTGGCTAGTCTGAGGGGGAGGGTTAGTGTTAGGTTTATGGTGAGGGTTAGGGTTAGGGTGAGGGTGAGATTTAGTGTTAGGGTTTAGGTGAGACTTTTGTTTAGGATTAGGGTTAGGGTGAGGGTGAGGTTTAGGGTTGGGGATAGGGTGAGGGTTATTGTTAGGTTTAGGGTTAGGGTTAGGGGAAGGTTTAGGGTGAGGGTGAGGGTTAGGGTAATTGTTAGGGTCAGGGTTAGGGTGAGGATTAGGGTTAGGGTGAGAGTTAGGGTGTGGGTGAGGGTTAGGTTTAGGGTGAGGGTTAGGGTTAGGATTAGGGTTAGGATGTGGGCTAGGGTGAGGATGAGGGTTAGTGTTAGGGTTTAAGTTGAGGGTTAGGGTTAGGGTGAGGGTTTGGTTAAGGGGTATGTTTAAGGTTAGGGTTAGGGTGAGGGTAAGTGTTAGGGTGAGTTTTAGGGTGAGGGTGAGATTTAGGGGGAGGGTTAGGTTGAGGGTGAGGGTTAGGTTAGGGTTAGGTTGAGGGTATGTGTTAGGGTGAGTGTTAGGGTGAGGGTTAAGTTAAGGGAGATGGTTAGGGATAGGGTTAGGGTGAGGTTTAGGGTGAGGGTAATGGTATGGGTAAGGGTATGGGTTAGGTTCAGTGTGAGGGTGAGGTTCAGTGTTAGGATTATTGTTAAAGTTAGGGTTAGGCTGAGAGTAAGGTGAGGGTGTGGGTGAGGGTTAGGTTTAGGGTTAGGATTAGAGTTAGGGTGAGGGTAAGGGTTAGGGTGAGTTTTAGGGTGAGGGTGAGTTTTAGGAAGAGGGTTAGGGTTTGGGTTAGGGTTAGGGTGAGTGTGAGGCAGAGGGTTAAGTTTAGGACTAGGTTTAGGGTTAGGGTTAGGTTTAGGGTGAGGGTGATGTTGAGGGTGAGGTTTAGTGTGAGGGTTATGCTTAGGATTATGGTGAGAGTTAGGGACAGAGTGATGATTAGGGTGAGGGTGAGGGTTAGGGAGTGGGTGAGGGTTAGGATTAGGGTTAGGGTAAGGGCTAGGTTAAGGGTGAGGGTTAGGTTGAGTTTGAGTGTTAGGGTTAGGGTTAGGGTTAGGGTGAGTGTAAGAGTTAGGGTGAGGGTTAGGGTGAGATTGAGGTTTAGGTTTAGCGTTAGGGTTAGTGTGAGGGTTAGGGTGAGGGTTAGGGTTAGGGTTACCTGAGAATTAGGGTTAGGGTTATGGTGAGGGTGAGGGTGAGGTTGAGGGTTAGGGTGTGGGTGAGGCTTAGGGTGACGGTGACGTTAGGGTGACCGTGAGGGTTAGGGTGAGGGTTAGGGTTAGGCTTAGGCTTAGGGTGATGGTTAGGGTGAGTTTTAGGGTTAGGGATAGATTTAGGGTTAGTTTGAGGATTAGGTTTAGGGTTAGGGTGAGGGTAAGGGTTAGGGTGAGGATGGGGTTTAGGGTTAGGGTTAGGGTAAGATTGAGGGTGAGGTTTAGTTTTAAATTTGGTTGAGGGTTAGGGTTATGTTGAGGGTTAGGGTTAGGTTTAGGGTTAGGGTGAGGGTGAGGGTGAGGGTTAGGGTGAGGGTGAGTTTGAGGGTGAGTATTAGGGTTAGGGTAAGGGACAGAGTGAAAATGAGTTTTAGAGTTAGGGTTAGGGTGAGGGTGAGGGTTAGTGTGAGGGTTCGGGTTAGGGTTAGGTTTAGGGTTAGTGTGTGGATTAGGAATAGGGTTAGGGTTAGGTTGAGTGTTAGGGTTAGTGTGAGGGGTAGGGTGACGGTGAGGGTAAGGGTTAGGGTGAGTGTTAGAGTGAGGCTGAGGGTTAGGGTTATTGTTAGTGTTAGGGTGAGGGTTAGGGTTAGGTTTAGGGTTATGGTGGGGGTTAGGATGAGGGTTGGGTTTAGGGTTAGGTTTAAAGTTAGGATGAGGTTTAGGGTTATATTGAGGTTTAGGGTTATGGTGAGTGTTAGGGTGAGGGTGAGGGTTAGGATTAGGATTAGGTTTAGGATGATGGCTTGGTTGAGGGTTAGGGTTAGGGTTAGGTTTAGGGTGAGGATTAGGGTTTGGGTTTGGGTGAGGGTTAAGGTTAGGGTTATTGTTAGGGTTAGTGTTAGGGTTAGTGTCACGGTTTGGGTTAAGTTTAGGGTTAGAGTTAGGGTTAGGGAGAGAGTGAGGGAGAGGGCTATGTTTAGGATTAGGATTAGCTTTACGGTTAGGCTGAGGGTGAGGTTGATGGGGAGGGTGAGGGTTAGGGTGAGGGTTAGGGTTAGGGTTAGGATTAGGGTTACCGTGAGGGTTAGTGTTAGGGTTTTATTTAGGGTGAGGTTGATTGTTCGGGTTAGTGTGAGGGTTAGGGTGTGGGTGAGTTTTATGAAGACAGTGAGGGTTAGGTTAACGGTGAGCGTTAGTGTTAGGTTTAGCGTTAGGGTGAGGGTTAGGGTTAGGGTTAGGGTGAGGGTCAGGGTGAGGGTGAAGGTTAGGTTTAGAGTTAGGGTTAGTGTGAGGATTAGGGTTAGGGTTAGGGTGAGGGTAAGGATTAGGGTGAGGGTGAGGTTTAGGGTTAGGATCACATTTAGTGTTAATCGTGAGGGTTTGGTTTAGGTTTAGGGTTAGGATGAGGATTAGGCTGAGGGCTAGGTTTAGGGTTAGGGTGAGAGTTAGGGTTAGTGTTCGGGTTAGTGTTCGGGTTAGGGTGAGGGTAAGGTTTAGGGTGAGGGTTAACGTGAGTATGAGCGATAGGTTAGGGTTAGGGTTAGCGTGAGGGTTAGGGTGAGGGTTAGGGTTAGGGTTAGTGTTAGGGATAGGGTTAGGGTGAGGTTTAGGGTGAGGGTTAGGTTTAGGGTTAGAGTGAGTTTTAGGGTGAGCGTTACGGTTAGGGTGTTAGTTAATGTGAGGGTGAGGGTTAGGTTTAGGGAGAGGGTAAGTGTTAGGATGAGGGTTAGGGTGCAGGTGAAGGTTAGGGTTAGCAATAGGGTTAGGGTGAGGGTGTGCGTTAGGTTTAGGGTTAGTGTTAGGGTGAGGGCTACGCTGAGGGTGAGGGTTAGGGTTAGCTTTAGGGATAGGGTAAGGATTAGGTTCATGGTTAGTGTTAGGTTGAGCGTTAGGCTGAGGGGTAGGTTTATGGTTAGGCTGATGGGTAGGTTTAGTTTTAGGGTGAGGGTTAGGTTTAGTGTGAGGGTTAGGTTTTGGGTTAGGGTGAAGGTTAGGCTGAGGGTGAAGGTTAGGCTTAGCATTAGGGTTAGGGTGAGGGTGAAGGTTTGGCTTAGGCTTAGGGTTAGGTTGTTGGCTAGTCTGAGCGTGAGGTTTAGTGTTAGCTTTAGGGTGAGGGTTAGGGCTAGGGTGAGGGTGAGGTTTAGTGTTAGGGTTTAGGTGAGACTTAGGTTTAGGGTTAGGGTTAGGGTTAGGGTGAGGGTGAGGTTTAGGGTTGGGGTTAGGGTCAGGGTTATTAGGGTTAGGGTTAGGGTTAGGGGAAGGTTGAGGGTGAGGGTGAGGGTTAGGGTTATTAGGGTCATGGTTATGGTGAGTATTAGGGTGAGGGTGAGGGTGAGGGTGAGTTTTAGGAAGAGGGTTAGGGTTAGAGTGAGGGTTAGGGTTAGGGTTAGGGTTAGGGTTGGGTGAGGGTGAGGGTTAGGGATAAGGTAAGGGTTAGGGTTAAGGTTATTTTTAGGGTTAGGTTTAGGGTGAGGGTGAGGGTGAGGGTTAGGTTTAGGGTGAGGTTAAGGGTTAGGGTGAGGGTTAGGGTGAGGGTGCAGTTTAGGCTTAGCATTATGGTTAGGGTGACGGTGGGGTTTTGGCTTAGAGTTAGGGTTAGAATGTGGGCTACTCTGAGGGTGAGGGTTAGTGTTAGGTTTAGGGTGAGGGTTAAGGTTAGGGTGAGGCTGAGGGATAGTGTTAGGTTTTAGTTGAAACTTAGGTTTAGGGTTAGGTTTAGGGAGAGGGTGAGGTTTAGGGTTAGGGTTAGTTTTATTGTGAGGGTTACGGTTAGGTTTAGGGTGAGGGTGCGGGTGAGGGTGAGGGTTAGGGTAATTGTTAGGGTCAGGGTTAGGGTGAGGATTAGGGTTAGGGTGAGAGTTAGGGTGTGGGTGAGGGTTAGGTTTAGGGTGAGGGTTAGGGTTGGGGTTGGGGTAAGCCTAAGGGTGAGAGAGAGGGTTAGGTTTACGTTTAGGTTTAGGTTTAGGGTTAGGTTTAGGGTGAGGGTGATGTTGAGGTGAGGTTTAGGGTGATGGTTAGTGTTAGGATTATGATGAGGGTTAGGGTTAGGGTGATGTTTAGGGAGAGTGATGGTTAGAGTGTGGGTGAGGGTTAGGATTAGGGTTAGGGTAAGGGTAAGATTAAGGGTGAGGGTTAGGTTGAGTGTGAGGGTTAGGGATAGGGTGAAGGTAAGGGTTAGGGTTAGGGTTAGGGTGAGATTGAGGTTTAGGTGTAGCATTAGGGTGAGTGTGAGGGTTAGGGTGAGTGTTAGGGTTAGGGTTACCTGAGAATTAGTGTTAGGTTGAGGATGAGGGTGAGGGTGAGGGTTAGGTTGTGGGTGAGGCTTAGGGTGACCATGAGAGTTAGGGTGAAGGTGAGGGGTATGGTGAGGGTTAGGGTTAGGGATAGCATTAATGTGAGGGATAAGGTTAGGGTTAGGGTGAGGGTGAGGGTTAGGGTGAGGTTTAGGGTTAGGGTTAGTTTGAGGATTAGGGTTGGGGTTAGTGTGAGGGTAAGGGTTATGTTGAGGATTAGGGTGAGGGTGTGTGTTAGGGAGAGGGTTAGGTTTAGTTTGAGGGAAAGGGTGAGAGATTGGGTTAGGGTTAGGTTGAGGGTGATGGTTCGCGGGAGGTTTACGGTGAGGGTTAGAATTAGGGTGTCGTTTAGGGTTAGGGATAGGGTGAGGGTGAGTGTTAAGGTTAGGTTTAGGGTTAGGATGAGGGTTAAGCTGAGGTTCAGGTGAGGGTTAGGGTGAGGGTTAGAATTAGGGTGACGTTTAGGGTTAGTGATAGGTTGAGCGTGAGTGTTAGGGTTAGGTTTAGGGTGGTTAGGATGAGGGTCAGGCTGAGGGTTAGGGTTAGGGTTAGGGTGAAGGTTAGGGTTAGTTTGAGAGTTAGGGTTAGGGTGAGGTTAAGGGTTAGGGTGAGGTTAATGGTGAGGGTGAGGTTTACGGTTAGGGTTAGGGTTAGGTTGAGGATTAGGGTGAGCGTTAGGATTACACTGAGTGTTAGTGTTAGGGTTAGGGTTAGGTTGAGAGTTAGGGTGAGGGTTAGGGTTAGGGTGAGTTTTAGGTAGAGCGTGAGGGTTAGGTTTAGGGTGAGGTTAAGGGTTAGGGTGAGCGTGAAGGTTAGGTTTATCATTAGGTTTAGGGTGAGGGTGAAGGTTAGGGTTAGGGTTAGCATTAGGGTGAGGGCTTGGCTGAGGGTGAGGGTTAAGGTTAGGTTTAGGGATTGAGTGAGGTTTAGGGTTAGGGTTAGGGTGAGTTTTAGGCTGAGGGATAGGGTTAGGGTTAGAGTGAGGGTTAGGTTTAGTGAGATTGTTAGTGTTAGTTTTAGGGTGAGGGTAAGGGTTAGGGTGAGGGATAGGGTGAGGGTGAGGGTTAGGGTTAGCATTAGGATTAGGGTTAGTGTTAGGGAGAGGTTAGGGTTAGGTTTAGGATTAGGTTGAGGGTGAGGGTTAGGGCTAGGGTGAGGTTGAGGGTAGGGTTTAGGGTTAGGATTGGGGTGAGGGTTAGGATGAAGGTTATGGTCATGGTTATGGTTAGTGTGATTATTAGGGTTAGGGTTAGGGTTAGGGTGAGGGTAAGGGTTAGGGTGAGGTTTACGGTGAGGTTGAGTGTTAGGCTGACGATTAGGGTTAAGGTGTGGGTTAGGGTTAGGTTCAGGGATATGGTGAGGATGAGGTTTATGTTTAGGGTGAGGTTAAGGGTTAGGGTGAGGGTTAGGGTAAGGGTGAAGGTTAGGGTTAGCCTTAGGGTTAGGGCGAGGGTGAGGGTTCGGCTTAGGGTTAGGTTTTGTGTTAGGGTTAGGGTTTGCGTGAGGGTTATGGTTATGGTTAGGGTTAGGGTGAGGGTGAGGGTTAGGGTTAGGGTTAGGGTTAGGGTGAGGGTTATTGTAAGGATTAGGGTTATGGTTAGGGTCAGGTTGAAGGTGAGGGTGAGGGTTAGGTTTATTGTTAGGGTTAGGGTTAGGGTGAGGGTAAGGTTAAGGGTTAAGGTTAGGGTGAGGGTTATGTTGAGGGAGCAGGAGACCTTTAGGTTTAGGATTAGTTTTAGGGCTAAGGTTAGGCTTAGGGTGAGGGTTAGGGTTTAGGTTAGGGTTAGGATTATTTTGAGCGTTTGGGTTAGGGTGTTATTTTGGGTGAGGGTGATGGTTAGGGTGTGTGTGGGGTGAGGGTGAGGGTTAGAATTAGGGTTAGGGTTAGGTTTAGGCTGAGGGTAAGGGTGAGGGTGAGGTTTAGGTAAAGGTTTAGGTTGATGGTAAAGAATAGGGTGAGGGTTAGATTGAATTTGAGGGTTAGGGTTATGGTTAGGGATACGGTGAGGGTTAGGGTGAGAGTTAGCGTTAGGGTGAGGTTTAGGGTGAGGTTTTGGATGAGGTTTTTGCTTAGGGTTAGTGTTAGGGTTAGGGTGATGGTTAGGGTGAGGATGAGGGTGAGGGTTAGGGTTAGGATTAGGTTTAGGGATAGGGTTAGGCTGAGGGTGAGGGTGAGCATGAGGGCTGGGTTAGGGTTATCGTTATGGTTAAGGTGAGGTCAAGGGTGAAGTTGAGGGTTAGGTTGAAGGTGAAGTTGAGGGTGAGGTTTGGGGTTAGGTAAGGGTTTGGTTAAGTTTAGAGTGAGGATTAGGGTGATGGTGAGGTTAGTGTGAGGGTTAGGTTTAGTGTGAGGTTTAGAGTTAGGGTTAGGGTGAGGGTTAGGTTTAGGGTGATGTTTAGGGTCAGGGTGAGGGTAAGGATGAGGGTGAGGGTTAGGGTGTGGGTGAGGGTTAGGGATAGGGTGAGGGTTAGGGTGATGGTGAGGATTAGGGAGAGGTTGAGGGTTAGGGTTAGGGTTAAGTTTAGGCTGAGGTTTAGGTTTAGTGTTAAGGTATGGGTAAGGTTTAGGGTGAGGGTGAGGGTTAGGGTTAGGGTGAGGCTGAGGGTTAGGGTCAGGGTTCGGGTTAGAGTTAGGGTGAGGGTGAAGGTTAGGGTTAGGATTAGGGTTAGGGTTAGGCTTAGGGTGAGAGTGAGGGTTAGGATTAGTGTGAGGGTTAGCAGTAGGGTTTGGGTGAGGATGAGAGTGAGGGTTAGGGTTAGGGTTAGGCTGACAGTTATGGTGAGGGTTAGTGTTCGGGTTAGGGTGAGGGTTACGGTTAGTGTTACGGTTAGGCTTATGGTTAGTGTCAGAGTGAGGGTATGGGTTTGGTTGAGGGTTAGGGTGAGGGTGAGGGTTAGGGTTATCATCAGGTTTAGGGTTAGGATAAGGGTGAGGGTTAGAGTTAGGTTTAGGTTTAGGGTGAGTGTGAGGGTTAGGTTGAGGTTTAGGGTTAGGGTGAGGGTTTGGGTGGGGGTTAGGGTTAGGGTTAGTGTGAAGATTAGGGTTAGTGTTAGGGTTAGGGTGAGTGTAAGGGTTATGTTGAGGTTTAGGTTGAGGGTGAGGTTTAGGCTGACGTTTAGGGTTAGGGTGAACATTAGGTTGAGTTTTAGGGTGAGGGTTAGGGTGAGGGTTAGGGTGAGGGTTATGGTTAGGGTTACGGTTAGGTTTAGGGTTAGGGTTATTTTAGGGTTAGTGATAGGGTTAGGTTTAGGGTTAGAGTGAGGGTGAGGGTTATGGTTAGTGTTAGGGTGAGGGTTAGTGGTATTGTTAGGGTTAGGGTGAGGGTTAGGGTGAGGGTTAGGATTAGGATTAGGGTGAGTGTTCAGGTTAGTGTGTGGGTTATTGTTAGTGTTAGGGTTAGGGTAAAGGTTAGGGTGAGGTTTAGGGTGAGGGTGAGGTGATCGTTAAGTTTAGGGTTAGGGTTAGTGTGAGAGTGAGCATGAGGTTTAGGGTTAGGATTAGGTTAGGGTTAGGGTTCGGCTGAGGGTGAGGTTGAGGTTGAGGGTCAGGTGTATGGTTAGGGTTAGTTTTAGGGTTACAGTTAGTGTTAGGGTGAGGGTTAGGCTTAGGGTTAGGGTGAGGTTTACGGATAGTGGGAGGGATAGGGTGAGGATTAGGGTTAGGAATAGGGTGAGGGTTAGGTTTAGTGTGAGGGTTAGGTTTGGGTTAGGGTGAGGGTAAGGTTTAGGTTGAGGGTTAGGTTTAGGATTAGGTTAGTGTTAGGGTCGGCTGAGGCTGAGGGTGAGGGTGAGTGTGAGGGTTAAGGTTAAGGTTAGGGTTTGTGTTAAGATGAGGGTTAGCGTTAGGGTTAGGGTTAGCGTGAGGTAAGGGTTAGGGTGAGGGTTAGGGTGAGGGTGAGGGTTAGGGTTAGGGTTAGGGTGAGTGTTAGGGTGAGGGTTAGGTTTAGGTTTAGAGTTCGGGTGAAGGTGAGGTGTAGGGTGAGGGTTAGGGTTAGGGTTAAGGTGAGGATTAGGGTGAGGTGTAGGGTAAGGGTTAGGGTGAGGGTTAGGTTTAGTGTGAGGGTTAGGGTTAGGGTGAGGGTAAGGGTTACAGTGAGGTTTAGGGTGAGATTGAGGTTTAGCGTTAGCATTAGGGTTAGTGTGATGGTTACTGTGAGGGTTAGAATTAGGGTTAGGGTTAGGTTTAGGGTGAGGGTGAGTATTAGATTTAGGGTTAGGGTGTGGTTAGGATTAGGGTGAGGGTTACGGTTAGGGTGAGGGTGAGGGTGAGGGATAGGGATAGAGTAAGGGTGAGGCTGAGGTTTAGGGTTAGGATTAGGATTACTGTTAGGTTTAGGCTGAGGGTAAGGTTGAGGGTTAGGGTTAGGGTTAGCGTTAGGGTGAGGTTTAGGGTGAGGGTTAGGTTTATGTTTAGGGATAGGTTGAGGGTGAGGTGTAGGTGAGGGTTAGGGTTAGTGTTAGGGTGAGGTTTAGAGTGAGGTGTAGGTTTAGGGTTAGGGTGAGAGTTCGGTTTAGTGTGAGGGTTAGGGTTAGGGTGAGGGTAAAGCTTACGGTGAGGTTTAGGGTGAGATTAAGGTTTAGCGTTACTGTCAGGGTTAGTGTGAGGGTTAGTGTGAGGTTTAGTGTTAGTGTTAGGGTTCAGTTTAGGTTGAGGGTGAGGATTAGATTTAGGGTTAGGGTAAGGGTTAGGATTAGGGTGAGGGTTAGAGTTAGGGTTAGGGTGAGGGTTAGAGTTAGGGTAAGGGTGAGGCTGAGGGTTAGGGTTAGGATTAGGGTTAGTGTTCGGTTTAGGCTGAGGGAAAGGGTAAGGGTGAGGGTTAGGGATAGTGTTAGGATGAGGTCAGTGTGAGGGTTAGGGTTAGTGTGAAGGTTAGTGTTAGGGTTAGGAAGAGGTTAAGGGTTAGGGTGAGTGTTAGGTTGAGGTTGAGATTTAGGTTTAGGTTGAGGGTGAAGTTTAGGATGAGGGTTAAGTTTAGGGATATGTTTAAGCTGAGCCTGAGGGTGAGGGTGAGGGTGAGGGCTGGGTTAGGTTTATGGTTAGGATTAGGGTGAGGGCTAGGGTGAGAGTGAGGGTTAGAGTGAGGGTGAGTTTGTGGGTGAGGGTTAGGGTTAGGGTGAGGGTTATGGTGACGGTGAGGGTGAGGGTTAGGTTTAGTGTGAAGGTTAGGGTGATGGTGAGGGTAAAGTTTAGGGTGAGGGTTATGGTGAGGCTGAGGGTTAGGTTTATTGTTAGGGTTAGGTTGAGGGTTAGCATAAGGGTTAGGTTTAGGCTTAGGGTTATGGTGGGGGTTAGGGTGAGGCTTGGGATTAGGGTTATATTTAGGATGAGGGTTAGTGTGAATGTTAGGATGAGGGTGAGGCTTAGGGTGAGGGTGAGGGTTAGAGTTAGGGTGAGGGTGAGGGTTAGGTTTAGGCTTAGGTTGAGGGCTGGGTGAGGGTGAGGGTTAGGGTTAGGGTTAGGGTTTGGGTTACGGTGAGGGTTAGGATTAGGGTGAGTGTTCGGGTGACGGGAAGGGTTAGATTAAGGGTAAGGGTTAGGTTTAGTGTGACCGTTAGGGTCATGGTTAGGGTAAGGTTTAGGGTGAGGTTTAGGGTGAGAGAGAGTGTTACCTTTTGGGTGAGTGTTAGGGTGAGTGTTAGGGTGAGGGTTAAGATTAGGTTTAGGTTTAGGTTGAGGGTGAGGGTTAGGTTTATGGTTAGCGTTAAGGTTAGGGTATGGTTTAGAGCGAGGGTTAGGATGAGAGAGAGGGTTACGTTTAGCGTGAGTGTTAGGGTGTGTGTTAGGGTGAGGGTTACATATCGGGTTAGGGTTAGTGTGAGGGTGAGGATTAGGGTTAGGGTTAGGGTGAAGTTTAGAGTTAAGGTGAGAGTTAGTGTTTGTGTTAGGGTTACAGCGAGGGTGATGGAGAGGGTTAGGTTTATGATTAGGGTAGGTTTAGTCTTAAGCTTAGGGTGAGGGTAATGGTGAGGTTGAGGCTCAGGGTGAGTGTTAAGGTTATGGTTAAGGTGTGGTTTAGTGTTAGGGTGATATTTAAGGTGAGGATGAGGGTTAGAATGAGGTGATTGTTCGGGTTTTTGTGAGGGTTAGGGTTTGGGTGAGGGTTAGAGTGACGGTGAGGTTTAGGGTGACTGTGAGGTTTAGGGTGAGGGTGAGTGTGACGGTTAGGGTGTGGGTGAGTGTTAGGGTGATGGTGAGGTTTAGGGTGACGGTGAGGGTTAGGGTGAGGGTTAGGTTTAGGGTGAGGTGAGAATTATGGTGAGGGTTAGGGTGATGATTAGGGTTAGGGTGAGGGTTAGGGATAGGGTTGGGGTTAAGTTGATGTTGAGGGTGAGGGTTAGGGTTAGGTTTGGGTGAGGGTGAGAGTGAGGGTTAGGATTAGGGTTAGGGTTAGGGTTAGGCTGAGGGTGAGGGTCAGGATGAGGGTTAGGGTTAGTGTGAAGTTTAAGGTTAGGACAAGGGTTAGATTTAGGTTTAGGGTTAGTATGTGGATTGGGCTGAGGGGTAGGGTTAGGGTTAGGGTGAGGGTTTGGGTTTGTGTGAGGGTTAGGGTTAGGCTTAGGGTGAGGGTAAGGGTTAGGGTGAGGGTTAGCATGAGGGTGAGGGGTAAGTTTAGGGTTAGTATTTTCGTGAGGGTTAGGGTGATGGTTAAGGTTAAGTTAATTGTTAGGGATAGGGTTAGGGTGAGGGTTAGGGTGAGGGGTAGGTTTAGGGAGAGAGTAAGGGTTAGGATGATGGTTAGAGTGAGGGTGAAGTTTAGGGTTAGCATTAGGGTTAGGGTGAGGGTGAGGGTGAGGATTAGGGTTAGTGTTAAGGTGAGGGCAAGGCTGATGGAGAAAGTTAGGGTTAGGGTGAGGGTGAGGGTGAGGGTGAGGGTGAGGGTTAGGTTTAGGTTTAGGATTAGGTTTATTTTTTGCGTTAGTGTTAGGTAGAATGGAGGGTGAGGGTTGTTGTTTGGGTTAGGGTTAGGGTAAGGGTGATGGTGAGGTTTAGGTTTAGGTTTAGGGTTACTGTTAAGGTGAGGGTGATTGAGAGGGTTAGGTTGATGTTTAGGGTGAGGGTGAATGTTAGGGTGAGAGTGAGGGTTCGAATTATGGTTAGGGTAAGGGCTAGGTTAAGAGTGAGTGTTAGGGTGAGGGTTAGGTTGAGTGTGAGGGTTAGGGTTAGGGTGAGGGTGAGGCTGAGGGTGAGGGTTAGGATTATGGTTAGGCTGAGGGTGAGGGTGAAGGTGAGGGGTTAATGTTACAGTGAGGATTAATGTTAGGGTGATATTTAGGGTGAGGTTGAGGTTTAGGATGAGGGTGATTGTTAGGGTGAGTGTGAGGGTTAGCATATGTGTAATGTTTAGGTTGATAGTGAGGGTTAGGTCAAGTTTAGGGTTAGGGTTAGGGTTAGCTTTAGGGTGAGGGTTAGGGTTAGGGTTAGGGTGAGGGTGAGTGTTAGAGTGAAGGTTAAGGTTAGGGTTAAGGTTAGGGTTGGTGTGAGGATTATGGTTAGGGTTAGTATTAGGGTTAGTGTGAGGGTAAGGGTTAGGGTGAGGTTTAGGTTGAGGGTGAGTGTTAGGGAGAGGGTTAGGGTTAGGTTGAGGGTTATGGTGTGGGTTAGGGTTAGGCTTAGGATGAGGGTGAGGGTTAGGGTGAGGGTTAGGGTGAGGTGTAGTGTTGGGGTGAAGGTTAAGGATAGGGTTGGGGTGAGGGTGAGGGTTAGGATGAGCGTTAGTGTGAGGGTGAGGGTGAGGATGAGGGTTAGGAATAGGATTAGGCTAATGGTGAGGGTGAGGGTAAGTGTTAGGGTTAGGTTGATTTTTAGGGTTAGCTTTAGGGTTAGGGTGAGGGTTAGGGATAGGTTTAGGGTAAGGATGAGGGTTAGGTTGAGGGGTAGGGTTAGGGCTAGAGTGAGGGTTAGAATTAGTGTGAGTGTTAGGGTTAGGTTTAGGGTGAGGGTGACGTTAGGTTTAGCGTGAGTGTTAGGGTGAGTATTAGGGTGAGGGTTAGGTTTGGGCTTAGGGTTAGGATGAGGGTAAGGGTTAGGGTTTGTGTTAAGTTGAGTGCTACAGTTAGGGTTAGGGTTAGGGTGAGGGTGAGGGTTATGGTTAGGTGTAGGGTGAGGGTGAGGGTTAGGGTGAGTGTGAGGGTTAGGGTGTGGGTGAGTTTTAGGGTGATTGTGAGGGTTAGAGTGACGGTGAGGGTTAGGGTAAGTGTGAGGGGTAGGATGTGGGTGAGTTTTAGGGTGACTCTGAGGGTTTGGGTGACAGTGAGGGTTAGAGTGACAGTGAGGGTTATAGTTAGGGTGAGGGTTAGGGTGAGGGTGACATTTAGGGTTAATGGTGAGGGTTAGGTTTAGGGTTAGGATTAGGATCAGGCTGAGGGTTAGGGTTAGGGTTAGGGTGAGTGTTAGGGTTAGTGTGAGGCTTAGGTTTAGCGTTAGGGTGAGGGTTAGTGTGATGGTGAGGTGTAGGGTTAGGTTTTGGGTTAGGGTTTGGGCTAAGTTTAGGGTGAGGGAGAGGGTTAGGTTGATGTTTAGGGTGAGGGTGAATGTTAGCATGAGGGTGAGGGTTAGAATTAGGGTTAGGGTAAGGGCTAGGTTATGAGTGAGGGTTAGGGTGAGGGTTAGGTTGAGTGTGAGGTTTAGGGTTAGGGTTAGGGTGAGGGTGAGGGTTAGGGTCAGGGTGAGTTTTAGGATTATGGTTAGGCTGAGGGTGAGGGAAAGGTGAGGGGTTAGGTTTACAGTGAGGGTTAATGATAGGATGGTATTTAGGGTGAGGATGAGGGTTAGGATGAGGGTGATTGTTCTAGTGAGTGTGAGGGTTAGAGTGTGGGTGAGGGTTAGGGTGATGGTTAGGGTTAGGGTGACAGTGAGGTTTAGGCTTAGCGTGAGTTTTAGGGTGAGTGTTAGGGTAAGGGTTAGGTTTAGGGTTTGGGTTAGGGTGAGAGTTAGGGTTAGGGTGAGTGTGACGGTTAGGGTTAGGGTTAGGTTTAGGCTGAGGGTGAGGCTTAGGGTTAGGGTTTGGGTTATTGTTAGGATTAGGGTTTTGGTTAGCATTAGAGTTAGCTTGAGGATTAGGGAAACGGTTAGTTTAGAATTAGGGTTCGGTATAGGGTTAGGCTTAGGGTGAGGGTGATGGTGAGGTTGAGGCTTAGGGTGAGGCTTTGGGTGACGGTGAGTTTTAGGGTGACGGTGAGGGTTAGGTTGAGGTTAGGGTTAGGGTGAGGTTTCGGTAAGGGGTAGGATTAGGGTTAGGGTTAGGGTGATGTTAAAGGTTAGGGTGAGGTTTAGGGTGAGGGTGAGGTTTAGGGAGAGGGTTAGGGTTAGGCTGAGGGTTAGGGTGAGGGATAGGGTTAGGATTAGGTTGAGGGTTAGGGTGAGGGTCAGCGTGAAGGTAAGGGTTGGATGAGGGTTAGGGATAGGGTTAGGTTTAGGGTTGGGCTGCCGATGGGGGTGAGGGTTAGTTTTAGGGTTAGGTTCAGGGTGAGGGTGAGGTTCAGGGTTAGGATTAGTGTTAGGGTTAGGGTTAGGCTGAGGGTTAGGTTTAGGGTGAGGGTAAGGGTTTTAGGGTTAATTTTAGGGTTAGGTTCAGGGTGAGGGTGAGGTTCAGGGTTAAGATTAGGGTTAGGGTTAGTGTGAGGATTAGGGTTAGGTTTAGGGTGAGGGTAAGGGTTATGGTGAGGTTTAGGGTTAGGGTTAGGTTTACGGTTAGCATGAGAGTGAGGAAGAGGGTTAGGTTTAGGATTAGGGTTAGGTTTAGGGTTAGGCTTAGTGTGAGGATCATGGTGAGGGTGAGGCGTAGGGTGAGGGTTGGGGTTAGGGTTAGGGTGAGGGTTAGGGTTAGGGTGATATTTACGGTGAGGGTGAGGGTTAGGGTGAGGGTGAGGGTAACGGTGAGTGTGAGGGCTGAGGTGTGGGTGAGGGTTAGGGTGACGGTGAGTGTTAGGGTGACGGTGAGGGTTAGGCTTAGGGTAAGGGTGAGGGTTAGGATGAGGGTTAGGGTTAGGTTTAGGGTTAGTGTGAGGATTAGGGTTCAGGTTCGGGTTAACGTGAGGGTAAGGTGTAGGGTTAGATTTAGGGTAAGGTTTAGTGTGATGGTTAGGGTGAGAGTGAGGGTTAGGTTTAGTGTGAGTGTTAGGGTGAGTGTTAGGGTGAGGATTAGGTTTAGTTTTAGGGTTAGAGTGAGGGTGAGGGTTATGGTTAGGGTCAGCGTGAGGGTTAGGGACAGGGTTAGGGTTAGGGTTAGGGATAATTTTAGGGTTAGGGTTAGGTTTAGGGTGAGGGTGAGGGTTAGGGTTAGGGATAGCATTAGGGTTAGCATGAGAGGGAGGGAGAGTGTTAGGTTTAGGATTAGGGTTAGGTTTACGGTTAGGGTTAGGGTTAGGGTGAGGGTGAGGTTGAGAGTTGGGGTTAGGTTTAGGGTGAGGGTTAGGGTTAGGGTGAAATTTAGGGTGAGGGTGAGGGTTAGGGTGAGGTTGAGAGTTACGATGAGTGTGAGGGTTAGGGTGTCGGTGAGGGTTAGGGTGATTGTGTGGGTTAGGGTGAGGATGAGGGTTAGGGTTAGGGTTAGCATTAGGGTGAGGGTGATGGTGAGGGTTAGGCTTAGGGATAGGGTTAGGGTTAGGGTTCGTGCTCGGGTTAGTTTTAGGTTGATATTTAGGGAAAAGTTGAGGGTTAGGGTAAGGGTGAGGGTTAGGTTTTGGGTGAGGGTTAGTGTGAGGGTGAGGGTTAAAGGTTATGTTGAGGGTAAGTGTTAGGGTGGTTGTTAGGGTTATTGTTAGTGTTAGGGTTAGTGTGAGGATTAGGGTTAGGGTTAAGTTTAGAGTGAGGGTAAGGGTTAGGGTTAGGGTTAGGGTAAGGTTTAGTTTGAGGGTTAGGGTGAGAGTGAAGTTTAGGTTTATTGTGAGTGTTAGGGTGAGGGTTAGGTTTAGTGTTAGGGTTAGGGTGAGGGTGAGGGTTAGTTTTAGGGTCAAGGTGAGGGTTAGGTATAGGGTTAGGGTTAGGTTTAGGGTTATTGTTAGGTTTAGGGTTAGGGTTAGGGTTAGGGTGAGGCTTAGGGTGAGGGTGATTGTGAGGGTGAGGCTTATTGTGAGGGTTAGGTTTAGGGTTAGTTTTAGGGTTAGTTTTAGGGTGATATTTAGGAAAAGGGTGAGGTTTAGGGAGAGGGTGAGGGTAATGTGAGTGTGAGGGTTAGAGTTTGGGTGAGGGTTAGGGTGACGGTGAGGGTTAGGGTGAGGGCGAGGGTTAGGTTTAGGGTTAGTGTGGTCCTAAGTGTTAGGTTTGGGTTTAGGGTTAGTGTGAGGATTAGGGTTAGGGTTAGGTTTAGGGTGAGGGTTAGGGTTTGTGTGAGGGGTAGGGTGACAGTGAGGGTAAGGGTTAGGGTGAGGGTTAGTTGAGGCTGAGGGTTAGGGTTATTGTTATTGTTAGGGTAAGGATCAGGGTTAGGTTTAGGCTTATGGTGGGTGTTAGGGTGAGAGTAGGGGTTAGGTTTAGTGTTATGGTTATGAGGATGGTTAGGGTTAGGGTGAAGGTTCAGGTGAGGGTGATGGTTAGGGTTAGGGTTAGGATTAGGGTTAGGATGAGGACTAAGGTGAGGGTGAGGATTAGGGTTAGGGTTAGGGTTAGGTTGAGGGTTAGGGTTAGGGTGAGAGTTCGGGTGAGGGGTAGGATTAGGGTGAGGGTTAGGATGAGGGTAAAGGTTAGGGTGAGGTTTAGAGTGAGGGTGAGGTTTAGGGAGAGCGTTAGGGTGAGGGATAGGGTTAGGATTAGGGTGAGGGTATGTGTTAGGGTGAGGGTTAGGGTGAGGGTTAGGGTTAGGAGGAGGGTTAGGGTTAGGGTTAGGGTTAGGGTTGGGGTGACAATGAGATTGCGGGTTAGATTTCAGGTTAGGTTCAGAGTGATGGTGAGGTTCAGGGTTAGGATTAGGGTTATGGTGAGGGATAGGCTGAAAGTGAGGTTAAGGCTGAGGTTTAGGGTTAGGGTGGGGTTGACAGTTAGGGTTAGGTTTAGGGTGAGGTTTAGGGTTAGGGTTAGTGAGAGGATTAGCATTAGGGTTAGGGTGAGGGTAAGGTGTATGGTGAGGTTTAGGGTTAGGGTTAGTGTTAGGGTTAACATGAAGGTGAGGGAGAGGGTTAGGTTTAGGATTAAGGTTAGGTTTACGGTTAGGCTTATTGTGAGGGTCTTGGTGAGGGTGAGGCTGACGGTTACAGTTAGGGTTAGAGTTAGGGTGAGGGTTAGGGTTAGGGTGATATTTAGGGTGAGGATGAGGGTTAGGTTGAGGGAGAGGGTTACGGTGAGTGTGAGGGTTAGGGTGTGGGTGAGGGTTAGGTTGACGGAGAGGGTTAGGGTGAGGGTGAGGGTTAGGGTTAGAGTTAGCATTACATTGAGGGTTAGGGTTAGGATTAGAGTGAGTGTGAGGTTTAGGGTGAGGGTTAGGGTTAGGGTTAAGGTAAGGTTTAGTGTGAGGGTTAGTGTGAGGGTGAGGGTTAGGGTGAGGGTAAGGTTTAGGGTTAGGGTTAGGGTAAGGTTTAGTTTGAGTGTTAGGGTGAGGGTGAGGGTTAGGTTTAGTGTGAGTGTTAGGGTGAGGGTTAGGTTTAGTGTTAGGGTTAGGATGAGGGTGAGGGTTAGTGTTAGGGTGAGGGTGAGGTTTAGGGATAGGGTTAGGTTTAGGTTTAGGGTTATTGTTAGTTTTAGGTTTAAGTTTAGGGTTAGGGTGAAGGTGAGGTTTAGGGTTAGGGTTAGGGTTAGTGTGACGGTAAGGTTTAGGGTTATAGTTAGGGTAAGGTTTAGGGTGAGGGTTAGGGTGAGAGGTTAGTTTTAATGTGAATGTTAGGGTGAACCTTATGTAGAGTGTTAGGGTTAAGGTGAGGGTGAGGGTTAGTGATAGGGTTAGGGTTAGGGTTATTGTTAGGGTTAGGATTAGGGTTAGGGTGAGTGTGAGGGTTAGGATTAGGGTTAGCATTAGGATTATCATGAGGGTGAGGGAGAGGGTTAGGATTAGGATTAGGGTTAGGTTTAGGGTTAGGCTTAGGGTGAGGGTGATGGTGAGGGTGAGGCTTAGGGTGAGGGTTAGCGTTTGGGTTAGGGTGAGGGTTAGTGTTAGGCTGATATTTAGGGTAAGGGTGAGGATTAAGGTGAGTGTGACAGTTAGGGTGACCATGAGGGTTAGGGTGAGGGTGAGTTTCTGGTTTAGGATGAGCATTAGGGTGAGGGTTAGGGTGAGGGTTAGGGTGAGGGTGAGGGTTAGGTTTAGGGTTAGTGTGAGGATTAGGGTTAGGGTTAGGGTGAGGGCAAAAGTTAGGGTGAGGTTTTCAGAAAGGGTTAGGGTTAGGGTGACGGTTAGAGTTAGGGTTAGTGTGAGCATATGAGTTAGTGTGAGGTTTAGGCTGAGGGTTAGGGTTAGGGTTACATTGAGGGTGAGGATGAGGTTCAGGGTTAGCATTAGGGTTAGGGTTAGGGACAGGCTGAGGGTGAGGGTGAGGGTGAGGTTTAGGGTTAGAGTGATGTTTAGGGTTAGGGTGAGGTTTAGGTTTAGGTTTAGGATGAGGATTAGCCTGAGGGGTCGGGTTAGTTTTAGGGTTAAGGTGACGGTTAGGGTTAGGTTTTAATGTTATTGTTAGGGTTAGGCTTAGGTTTAGGGTTAGGATGAGGGTGAGGGTGGGGATGAGTTTTAGGATTAGGGTTAGGGATAGGGTTATTGTTAGGCTTAGGGATAGGGTTAAGGTGAGGGTGAGGGTTAGGTTTAGGGTTAGGGTTAAGTTTACTGTTAATGTTATGGTTCGGGTTATGGTGAGTGTTAAGTTTACTGTGAGGGTTAGGTTTACGGTTAGGGTTAGGGTGAGGGTAAGGTTTAGGGTGAGGGTTTGGGTAAGGGTGAGCTTTAGGGTTAGCATTAGGGTTAGGGTTAGGGTTATGTTTAGGGTGAGGGTTAGGGTTAGGGTTAGGGTGAGGGTGAGGGTGAGGGTAAGGGTTAGGTTTAACTTTGGGTGAGGGTTTGGTTTAAGTTGAAGGTTAGGGTTAGGTTTATGGTTAGGGGGAGGGTGAGGGTGACGGTTAGGGTGGGGGTAGGGTGACAGTGAGGGTAAGGGTTAGGGTGAAGATTAGGGTGAGGCTGAGGGTTAGGGTTATTGTTAGTGTTAGGGTAAGGGTTAGGGTTAGGGTTAGGTTTACGGTGGGGGTTAGGATGAGGGTTGGGTTCAGGGTTAGTTTTATGGTTAGGATGAGGTTTAGTGTTAGGTTGAGGGTTAATGTGAGGGTGAGGGTTAGGGTTAGGATTAGGGTTAGGGTTAGGATTAGGGTTAAGGTTATGATTAGGGTTAGGATGAGGGCTAGGGTGAGTATAGGGTTTAGGTGTAGTTTTAGGGTTAGGGTGAGGGTTAGGGTTAGGGTGAGGCTGAGGCTGCGGGTGAGGGTTAGGATGAGGGTAAAAGTGAGTGTGTGGGTTAGGGTGTGGGTGCGCGTTAGGGTTATGCTGAGGGTTAGGGTGAGGGTGAGGGTTAGGCTTAGGGTTAGGGTGAGGGTGAGGGCTAGGGTGATGGTTAGGGTTAGGGTTAGTGTTCGGGTTAGGTTTAAGTTTGGGTGAGGGTTAGGGTTCGGATGACTGATAGGGTTAGGTTTAGGGTTAGGGTGAGGGTGAGGGTGAGGGTTTGGGTGAGGGTGAGTTTGAGTGTGAGGGTTAGGGTTAGTGTAGGTGAGATGGTGAAGATCAGGTTTAGGGTTAGGATTACGGTTAGGGTTAGGGTGAGGGTGAGGGTTAGGGTTAGGTTTAGGTTGAGGTTTAGATTTACTGTGAGGGTCGGGTGAGCGTGAGGGTAAGGGTTAGGGTGACGGTTAGGGTGAGGGTGAGGGTTAGGGTTCGGGTGAGGGTTCTGGTGAGGGGTAGGTTTAGGGTTAGGGTGAGGGTTCGTGTGAGGGTTACCGTTAGGGATAGGTTTTGGGATAGTGTAAGGATAAGGGTTAGGTTAAGGTTTAGGGTGAGGGTTAGGGTTAGTGTGAGGGGTAGGGTGACGGTGAGGGTAAGGGTTAGGGTGAGGTTTAGGGTGAGGCTGATGGTTAGGGTTATTGTTAGTGTTAGGGTGAGGGTTAGGGTTAGGTTTAGGGTTATGGTGGCGGTTAGGATGAGGGTTGGGTTTAGGGGTAGGTTTATGGTTAGGATGAGGTTTATGGTTAGGGTGAGGTTTAGGGTGAGGGTGACGGTTAGGGTGAGGGTGAGTGTTAGGGTTAGGGTTAGGTTTATTGTTAGTGTGAGGTTTAGGGTTAGGGTAATGGTTATGGTGAGGGTTAGAGTTAGTGTGAGGGGGAGGGTGACGGTGAGGGTAAGTGTTAGGGTGAGGGTTAGGGTGAGGCTGAGGGTTAGGGTTATTGTTAGTTTTAGTGTGAGGGTTAGGGTTAGATTTAGGGTTATGGTGGTGGTTAGGATGAGGGTGGGTTTAGGGTTAGGTTTATGGTTAGGATGAGGTTTAGTGTTAGGTTGAGGGTTAGGGTGAGTGTGAGGGTTAGGGTGAGGGTTAGGGTTAGGTTAGGGTTAGGGTTAGAATTAAGTTAGGATGAGGGCTAGGGTGAGTGTATGGGTTAGGGTTTGATTTAGGGTTAGGGTGAGGGTTAGGGTTAGGGTGAGGCTTAGGGTGCGGGTGAGGGTTAGGGTGAGGGTGAGGGTAACGGTGAGTGTGAGGGTTAGGGTGTGGGTGCAGGGTAGGGTGATGCTGACTGTTAGGGTGAGGATGAGGGTTAGGGTTAGGGTTAGGCTGAGGGTGCGGTTTAGGGTGATGGTTAGGGTTAGGTTTAGGTTTAAGGTTTGGCGAGGGTTAGGGTTCGGATGACTGATAGGGTTAGGTTTAGGGTTAGGGTGAGGGTGAGGGTGAGGGTTTGGGTGAAGGTGAGGTTGAGTGTGAGGGTTAGGGTAAATGTAGGTGAGAGGGTGAAGATCAGGTTTAGGGTTAGGATTAGGGTTAGGGTGAGGGTGAGGGTTAGGGTTAGTGTTAGGGTTAGGTTGAGGTTTAGGTTTACTGTGAGGGTCGGGTGAGCGTGAGTGTAAGGGTTAGTGTGAGGGGTTGGTTGAGGTCTAGGGTTAGGGTTCGGGTGAGGGTTCTGGTGAGGGGTAGGTTTAGGGTTAGGGTGAGGGTTCGTGTGAGGGTTACCATTAGGGTTAGGTTTAGGGATAGTGTGAGGATTAGGGTTAGGTTTAGGTTTAGGGTGAGGGTTAGGTTTAGTGTGAGGGGTAGGGTGACGGTGAGGGTAAGGGTTAGGGTGAGGTTTAGGGTAAGGCTGAGGGTTACGGTTATTGTTAGTGTTAGGGTGAGGGTTAGGGTTAGGTTTAGTGTTATGGTGGAAGTTAGGATGACGGTTGGGTTTAGGGTTAGGTTTTTGGTTAGGATGAGGTTTAGTGTTAGGGTGAGGGTTAGGCTGAGGGTGTTGGTTAGTGTGAGGGTGAGTTTCAGGGTTAGGGTTAGGTTTATTGTTATTGTGAGGTTTAGTGTTATGGTTATGGTTATGGTGTGGTTTAGAGTTAGTGTGAGGGGGAGGGTGGCTTATTGTGAGGGTCTTGGTGAGGGTGAGGCTTACGGTTACAGTTAGGGTTAGAGTTAGGGTGAGGGTTAGGGTTAGGGTAATATTTAGGGTGAGGATGAGGGTTAGGTTGAGGGAGAGGGTTACGGTGAGTGTGAGGGTTAGGGTGTGGGTGAGGGTTAGGGTGACGGAGAGGGTTATGGTGAGGGTGAGGGTTAGGGTTAGAGTTAGCATTACATTGAGGGTTAGGGTTCGGATTAGGGTGAGTGTGAGGTTTAGGGTGAGGGTTAGGGTTAGGGTTAAGGTAAGGTTTAGTGTTAGTGTGAGGGTGAGGGTTAGGGTGAGGGTAAGGTTTAGGGTTAGGGTTAGGGTAAGGTTTAGTTTGAGTGTTAGGGTGAGGGTGAGGGTGAGGTTTAGGGTTAGGTTTAGGGTTATTGTTAGGTTTAGGTTTAAGTTTAGGGTTAGGGTGAAGGTGAGGTTTAGGGTTAGGGTTAGAGTGAGGGTGAAGGTTATGGTTAGTGTTAGTGTTATTTTTAGGGTTAGGGTTATGGTTAGGGTTAGGGTGAGGGTTAGGGTTATCATTAGGTTTAGCATGAGGGTGAGGAAGAGGGTTAGGTTTAGGATTAGGGTTAGGTTTACAGTTAGGCTTAGGGTGAGGGTGAGGGTGAGGGTGAGGCTTAGCGTGAGGGTTAGGGTTAGGGTTAGGGTGAGGGTTAGGGTTAAATTGATATTTAGGGTGAGGGTGAGGGTTAGGTAGAGGGTAAGGGTTAGGGTGAGTATGAGGGTTAGGGTGTGGGTGAGGGTTACGGTGAGTGTGAGGGTTAGGGTGAGGGTGAGGATTAGGGTTAGGGTTAGCATTAGGGTGAGTGTTAGGGTTAGGCTTAGGGTGAGGGTGAAGTTTAGGTTGAGGATTAGGGTTAGGGTTAGGGTAAGTGTAAGTGTAAGCTTTAGGGTTAGGGGAAGTTTTAGTGTGAGTTTTAGGGTGAGAGTGAGTGTTAGGTTTAGTGTGAGTGTTTGTGTGTGTGTTAGGGTGAGGATTAGGTTTAGTGTTAGCGTTAGGGTAAGGGTGAGTGTGTGGGTTAGGCTGAGTATGAGGGTTAGGGTGTGGGTGAGGGTTAGGGTGACAGTGAGGGTTAAGATGAGGGTGAGTTTCAGGGTTAGGGTTAGCATTAGTGTGAGGGTTAGGGTGATGGTGAGGGTTAGGGTTAGGGTTAGGTTTAGGGTTAGTGTGAGGATTAGGGTTAGGGTTAGGTTGAGGGTAAGGGTTAGGGTGAGGTTTTGGGAGAGGGTTAGGCTTACAGTGAGTGTTAGGGTTAGGGTTAGGGTGAGCGTATGTGTTAGGGTGAGGTTTAGGGTGAGGGTTAAGGTTATGGTGAGTGTTAGGGATAGGGTTAGGTTTAGGGTGAGGGAGAGGGTGAGGGTTAGGTTGAGGGTGAGGATGAGGTTCAGGGTAAGGTTTAGTGTTAGGGTTAGGGATAGGCTGAGGGTGAGGGTGAGGGTGAGGGTTAGGGTTAGGGTAATGTTTAGGGTTAGGTTGAGGTTTACGTTTAGCTTAAGTATTAGGATGAGGATTAGCCTGAGGGCTGGGGTTAGTTTTAGGGTTGAGGTTAGGGTTAGGGTTAGGGTTATTGTTAGGCTTAGGTTTAGGGTTAGGGTTATAGTTAGGATGAGGGTGGGGTTGAGGATGAGGGTTAGGATTAAGGTTAGGGATAAGATTATTGTTAGGGTTAGGGTTAAGGTTAGGGTGAGGGTGAGGGTTAGGTTTAGGGTTTAGGTGTTTAGGGTTAGGGTGAGGTTTACGTTTAGCTTAAGTATTAGGATGAGGATTAGCCTCAGGGCTGGGGTTAGTTTTAGGGTTGAGGTTAGGGTTAGGGTTAGGGTTATTGTTAGGCTTAGGTTTAGGGTTAGGGTTATGGTTAGGATGAGGGTGGGGTTGAGGATGAGGGTTAGGATTAAGGTTAGGGATAGGATTATTGTTAGGGTTAGGGTTAGGGTTAGGGTGAGGGTGAGTGTTAGGTTTAGGGTTAGGGTTAGGGTTACTGTTAGCATTATGGTTAAGGTTATGGTGAGGGTTAGGTTTAATGTGAGGGTTAGGTTTAGGGTTATGGTTAGGGTGAGGGTAAGGGTTATAGGGTGAGGGTTAGGGTAAGGGTGAGCATTAGTGTTAGCATTAAGGTTAGGATTAGGGTGAGGGTTAGGGTTAGGGTTAGGGTTAATGTGAGGGTGGGGTGAGTGTTAAGTTTAAGTTTAGGTGAGGGTTAGGGTTAAGTTTAGGGATAGGGTGAGGTTGAGGGTGAGGGTGAGGTTGAGCTTGAGGTTTAGGGTTAGGGTAGGGGAGAGGGTGAAGATTAGGTTTAGGGTTAGGTTTAGGGTTAGTGTTAGGGTGAGGGTGAGGGTTAGGGTTAGGGTTTGGTTGAGGTTTAAGCTTTGTGTGAGGTTTGGGTGAGCGTGAGGGTAAGGGTTAGGGTGAGGGTTAAGGTGAGGGTGAGGGTTATGGTGAGTGTGAGGTTTAGGTTGTGGGTGAGGGTTAGGGTGATGGTGAGAGTTAGGGTTAGGTTGAGGGTAAAGGTTAGGGTGAGGTTTAGGGTGAGGGTGAGGTTTAGGGAGAGGGTTAGGGTTAGGGTGAGGGTTAGGGTGAGGGATAAGGGTAGAATTAGGGTGAGAGTATGTGTTAGGGTGAAGGTTAGGGTGCGGGTTAGGGTTAGGATGAGGGTAAGTGACAGGTGTACGGTTAGGGTTGGGGTGACGATGAGGGTGAGGGATGATTTAGGGTTAGGTTCAGGGTGAGGTTGAGCTTCAGGGTTAGGATTAGGGTTAGCGTTAGGTTTAGGCTGAGGGTGAGGGTAAGGCTGAGGGTTAGGGTTAGGGTCAGGGTGAGGTTTAGGGTTAGGATTAGGGTGAGGCTTAGGGTTAGAGTTAGTGTGAGGATTAGGCTTAGGGTTAGGGTGAGGGTAAGGTTTATCGTGAGGTTTAGGATTAGGGTTAGCGTTAGGGTTAGCATGAGGGTGAGGGAGAGGGTTAGGTTTAGGATTAGGGTTAAGTTTACGGTTAGGCTTAGTGTGAGGGTCATGGTGAGGCTTATGGTGAGGGTTAGGGTTAGGGTGAGGGTTAGGGTTAGGGTGACATTTAGGGTGGGGGTGAGGGTTAGGGTAAGGGTGAGAGTTAAGGTGAGTGTGAGGGTTAGATTATGCGTGAGGGTTAGGGTGACGGTGAGGGTGAGAGTGAGGGTGAGGGTTAGCATTAGGTTTAGCATTAGGGTGAGAGTTATGGTTGTGTTTAGGGTGAGGGTGAGGGTTAGGGTGAGGGTTAGGGTTAGGGTTAGTGTTGTTGTTAGGTTTAAGGTTTGGTCAGGTTTAGGGTTAGGTTGAGGGTTAGGGTTAGGTTTAGGGTTAGGGTGAGGGTGAGGATGAGGGTTAGGATTAGGGTAAGGTTGAGGGTGAGGGTTAGGGATAGGGTAGGGGAGAGTGTGAAGATGAGGTTTAGGGTTAGCATTAGAGTTAGGGTTAGGGTGAGGGTTAGGCTTAGAGTTAGGTTGAGGTTTAGGCTTAGTGTGAGGGTTGGGTAAGCGTGAAAGTAAGATTTAGGGTGAGGGTTAGGGTGAGGCTGAGGGTTAGGGTTATTGTTAGTGTTAGGCTGAGGGTTAGGGTTAGGTTTAGGGTTATGGTGATGGTTAGGATGAGGGTTGGGTTTAGGGTTAGGTTTATGGTTAGGATGAGGTTTAGTGTTAGGGTTAGGTTTACGGTGAGGGTGAGGGTTAGGGTGAGGATGAGGGTTAGAATTGGGGTGAGGGTTAGGGTGAGGATTAGTGTTAGGATGAGGGCTAGGTTGAGGGTGAGGGTTAGGGTTAGGTTTAGGGTTAGGGTGAGGGTTAGTGTTAGGGTGAGGGTTCAAGTGAGGGGTAGGTTTATGGTTAGGGTTAGGGTGAGGGTAAGGGTTAGGGCTAGGTTTAGGGTGAGGGTTAGGGCGAGGGTTAGGTTTAGGGTGAGAGTATGTGTTAGTTTGAGGGTTAGGGTGAGTGTTAGGGATAGGTCTAGTTTTAGGATTAGGTTTAGGCTGAAGTTGAGGTTGAGGGTGAGGGTTGGGTTAGGGTGAGGGTGAAAGTTAGGGTGAGTTTTGGGGTGAGGGTTAGGGTTAGGTTTAGTGTGAGGATTAGGGTTAGGGTTAGGGTGAGGGTAAGGGTTATGGTGAGGTTTAGGTTGAGGGTGAGGATTAGGGAGAGGGTTAGGTTTAGGGTGAGGTTTAGGGTGAGGGTTTGGGTTCTGTTAAGGTGAGGTTGAGGGTTCAGTTGGGGTTTAGGGTGAGTGTTAGGATTAGGGTGAGGTTTAGGTATAGGTTTAGAGTTAGGCTGAGGGTGAGTGTGAGGGTTAGGTTTAGAGTTAGGGTAATGGTGAAGGTGACGGTTAGGATTAGGTTTAGGGTTAGGCTTAGGCTGAGGGTGAGGGTGAGGGTGAGGGTTAGAATTAGGGTGACGTTTAGGGTTAAGTTTAGGTTGAGGTTGAGGGTTAGGGTTAGGGTGAGTTTGAGGGTTAGGGTTAGGTTTTGTGTTAGGGTGGGAGTTAGGCTGAGGGTTAGGGTTAAGTTTAGGGTGTGGGTTAGGGTTAATGTGAGGATTAGGGTTAGGTTGAGGGTAAGGTTTAGGGTGAGGGTTAGGGTTAGGGTTAGGGTTTACAAGAGGATTAGGGTAAGCATTAGGATTACAGTTAGTGTTAGTGTTAGGGTTAGCGTTAGGGTGAGGGTTAGGGTGAGGGTTAGGGTGAGGGTTAGGGTTAGGGTTAGGGTTAGGGTGAGGGTTACATTTAGGTTTAGCATGAGGGTGAGGGAGAGGGTTAAGTTTAGGATTAGGGGTCGGTTTACTGTTAGGCTTAGGGTGAGGGTGATGGTGAGGGTGAGTGTTTGGGTGAGGTTTAGGGTTAGGGTTAGGGTGAGGGTGAGGGTTACGGTTAGGGTTAGTGTTATTGTCAGGGTTAGTTTTAGGGTTAGGTTTTGGGTGTGGGTTAGGGTTAGGATTATCGTTAGGGTTAGCATGAGGTTGAGGGAGAGGGTTAGGTTTAGGATTAGGGTTAGGTTTACGGTTAGGCTTAGGGTGAGGGTGGTGGTGAGGGTGAACTGAGGGTGAGGGTTAGGGTGAGGGTGACGGTTTGGGTGAATGTGAGGGTTAGGGTGTTGGTGAGGGTCAGGGTGACTGTGAGTGTTAGGGTGAGGGTGAGAGTTAGGGTTAGGGTTAGCATTAAGGTGAGGGTTAGGGTTTGGTTTAGGGTGTGGGTGAGGGTTAGGGTGAGGGTTAGGTTTAGGTTTAGGGTTAGGGTTAGGGTTAGTGTGAGTATTAGGGTTAGGGTTAGGGTTAGGTTGAGGTTTAAGATGAAGGTGAGGGTTAGGGTTAGGGTTAGGGTTAAGGTGAGTTTGAGGGTAAGGTTCAATTTGAGTGTTACGTTGAGAGTGAGTGTTATGTTTAGTGTGAGTGTTAGGGTGAGTGTTAGTGTGAGGGTTAGGTTTAGTGTTAGGGTTAGGGTGAGGGTGAGGGTTAGGGATAGGGTTAAGTTAAGGATTATTGTTCGGGTTAGGGTTAGGGTTATGGTTAGGGGGAAGGTGAGGGTTAGGGTTAGGTTTAGGTTTAGTGTGAGGGTGAGGGTGAGGGTTAGGGATAGGGTTAGGGTTAGGGTGAGGGTTAGTGTGAAGGTGAGGGTTAGGGTTAGGGTTAGTGTGAAGGTTAGGGTTAGGGTTAGGGTTAGGGATAGGGTTAGGGTGAGTGTGAGGGTTAGGGTTATTGTTAGCATTAGGGTTAGCATGATGGTGAGGGAGAGGGTTAGGTTTAGGATTAGGGTTAGGTTAAGGGTTAGGTTTAGGGTGAGGGTGATGATGAGGGTGAGACTTACGGTGAGGCCTAGGGTTAGGGTTAGGGTGAGGGTTAGTGTTAGCGTGATATTTAGGCTAAGAGTGAAGGTTAAGGTGAGGGTGAGGGTTATGGTGAGTGTGAGTGTGAGGGTTTGGGTGAGGGTTAGGGTGACAGTGAGGGTTAGGGTGAGGGTGAGTTTCAGGGTAAGGGTTAGCATTAGGGTGATGGTTAGGGTGAGGGTGAGGGTTAGGGTTAGGGTTAGGTTTAGGGTTGGTGTGAGGATTAGGGTTCGGGTTAGGGTGAAGGTAAGGGTTAGGGTGAGGTTTTGGGAGAGGGTTAGGGTTACGGTGAGGGTTATGGTTAGGATTAGGTTGAGCGTATGTCTTAGGATGAGGGTTAAGGTGAGGGTTAAGGTTAGGGTGAGTTAGGGTTAGGGTTAGGTTGAGGGTGAGGATGAGGTTCAGGGTTAGGTTTAGGTTTAGGTTTAGGGATAGGCTGAGGGTGAGGGTGAGGGTGAGGGTTAGTGTTAGGGTGATGTTTAGAGTTAGGGTGATGTTTAGCTTTAGGTTTAGGGTGAGTATTAGCCTGAGGGTGGGGTTACTTTTAGGGTTAAGGTCAGGGTTAGGGTTAGGGATAGGGATAGGGTTAGGATGAGGGTGAGGGTGAGGATGAGGGTTAGGATTACGGTTATGGATAGGGTTATTTTTAGGGCTAGGGTTAGGTTTAGGGTGAGGGTGATGGTTAGGTTTAGGGTTTGTGTAATGGTTACTGTTAGTGTTATGGTTAGGGTTATGGTGAGGGTTAGGTTTAGTGTGAAGGTTAGTTTTAGGGTTATGTTTAGGGTGAGGGTAAGGGTTAGGGTGAGGGTTAGGGTAAGGGTGAGCATTAGGGTTAGCATTTGGGTTTGTGTTATGGTTAGGGTTAGGGTTAGGGTTAGGATGAGAATGAGGGTTATGGTTAGGTTTTCGGTAAAGGTTAGGGTTAGGGTTAGGGTGAACGTGAGGTTGAGAGTTAGGTTTAAGGTTGGGTGAGGGTTATGGTTAGGGTGAGGGTGAGGTTTAGGTTTAGGGTTAGGGTTAGGGTGAGCGTAAGGGTTAGGGTGAGGGTGAGGTTGAGGGTGAGGGTGAGGGTTAGGGTTAGGGGAGGGGAGAGGGTGAAGATGAGGGTTTGGGTTAGGATTAGGGTTAGTGTTAGGGTGAGAGTGAGGGTTAGGTTTAGGGTTAGGTTGAGGTTTAGGTTTAGTGTGATGGTTGGGTGAGCGTGAGGGTAAGGGTTAGGGTAAGGGTTAAGGTGAGCGTGAGGTTGAGGCTGAGGGTGAGGGTTAGGGTTAGGGTAGGGGAGAGGGTGACGGTGAGGTTTAGGGTTATTATTAGGAATACGGTTAGGGTGAGAATGAGGGTTACGGTTAGGGTTAGGTTGAGGTTTAGGTTTAGTGTGATGGTTGGGTGAGCGTGAGGGTAAGGGTTAGGGTGAGGGTTAAGGTGAGGGTGAGGTTTACAGTGAGTGTGAGGGTTAGGGTGTGGGTGAGGGTTAGGGTGACGGTGAAGGTTAGAGTTAGGGTGAGAGTAACGTTAGGGTGATGTTTAGGGTGAGGTTGAGGTTTAGTGATAGGGTTAGGGTTAGCGTGAGGGTTAGGGTGAGGGATAGGGTTAGGATTAAGTTGAGGGTATGTGTTAGGTTGAGGGTTAGGGTGAGGGTTAGGGTTAGAATGAGGGTTAGGGTTAGGGTTAGGGTTGGGGTGAGGATTAGGGTGAGGGTTAGTTTTAGGTTTATGTTTAGGGTGAGGTTGAGGTTCAGGGTTAGGATTAGTGTTAGGGTTAGGGTTAGTCTGAGGGTGAGGGTAAGTCTGAGGGTTAGGGTTAGGATGAGGGTGAGGGTTAGTGTTAGGTTTATGGTGAGTGTTAGGGTTAGTGTTAGTGTGAGGATTAGGGTTAGGGTTAGGGTGAGGGTAAGGTTTGTGATGAGGTTTAGGGTTAGGGTTAGTGTTAGGGTTAGCATGAGAGTGATGGAGAGGGTTAGGTTTAGGATTAGTGTTAGGTTTACTGTTAGGCTTAGTGTGAGGGTAATTGTGAGGGAGAGGCTTTAGGGTGAGGGTTAGGGTTAGGTTTAGGTTGAGGATTAGGTTTAGGGTGATATTTAGGGTGCGGGTGAGGGTTAGCATGAGGTTGAGGGTTACAGTGAGTGTGAGGGTTAGGGTGTGGGTGAGGGTTAGGTTGACGGTGAGGGTTACTGTGAGAGTGACGTTTAGGGTTAGGGTTAGCATTAGGGTGAGGGTTAGGGTTAGGGATAGGGTGAGGGTGAGGGTTAGGGTTAGGGTTAGGGTTAAGTTTAAGGTTGGGTGAGGTTTAGGGTTAGGATGAGGGTTAGGATTAGGTTTAGGGTTAGGGTGAGTGTGAGGGTGAGGGTTAGGGTGAAGGTGAGCTTGAGGGTGAGGGTTAGGTTTAGGGTAGGGGCAAGGGTAAAGATGAGGATTAGTTTTAGGATTAGGTTAAGGGTGAGGGTGAGGTTGAGGGTGAGGTTTTGGGTTAGGATGGGGGAGAGGGTGAAGATGAGGTTTAGGGTTAGGATTAGGGTTAGGGTTAGGGTGAGGGTTAGGGTTACGGTCAGGTTTAGGGTTAGTGTGAGGATAAGGGTTAGGGTGAGGGTGAGGGTAAGGGTTAGGGTGAGGCTGAAGGTGAGGCTGAGGGTCAGGTTTAGGTTTAGGGTTAGGGTTATTGTTAGCATTAGGGTTAGGGAAAGGTGAGGGTGAGGGTTGTTGTTAGGGTTAGGTTTAGGGTTAGGGTGAGGGTGAGGATTAGGTTTAGGGTTAGGGTTAGGGATAAGGTGAGGGTGAGGGAGAGGGTTAGGATGATGTTTAGGGTGAGGGTGAATGTTAGTTTGAGGATGAGTGTTAGAATTAGGGTCAGGGGAAGGGCTAGGTTAAGGGTGAGGGTTAGGGTGAGGGTTAGGGTTAGTGTGAGGTTTAGGGTTAGGGTTAGGGTGAGGGTAAGTGTTAGGGTGAGGGTTACCGTGAGGGTGAGGGGTAGGGTTAGGGTTAGGGTTAGCGTGATGGTCAGGGTGAGGGGTAGGGTTAGGGTCAGTGTTAGGTATAGGGTTAGTATGAGTGTTAGGGGGAGGGTTAGTTTTGGGTTAAGGTGAGGTTTAGGGTGAGGGTGAGGGTTAGGTTTAGGGAGAGGGTAAATGTTAGGGTGAGGGTTAGGGTGAGGGTGAGGGTGAAGGTTAGCATTAGGTTTAGGGTGAGGGTGACGGTTAGGGTTAGGGTGAGGTATAGGGTGAAGGTGAGGGTTAGGTTTAGGTATAGGGTAAGGATTAGGGTAAGGGTTAGGGTTAGTGTGAGGCATAGGGTTAGGTTTAGGTTTAGGGTGAAGGTAAGGGTTAGGGTTATGGTTAAGGTAAGGTTTAGTGTTAGGGTTAGGGTGAGGGTGAGGGTTAGGGTTAAGGTCAGTGTGAGGGTTAGGGATAGGGTTAGGGTTAGGGTTAGGGGTATTGTTAGGGTTAGGGTCAGGGTTAGGGTTAGGATTATGGTGAGAGTGAGGGTTAGGGTTAGGGATAGCATTAGGGATGGCTTGAGAGTGGGGAGAGGGTTAGTTTTAGGATTAGGGTTAGGTTTAGGGTTAGGCTTGGGGTGAGGGTGATGGTAATGGTGAGGCTTAAGGTCAGGGTTAGGTTTTGGATTAGGGTGAAGGTTAGTTTTAGAGTGATATTTAGGGAAAAGTTGAGGGTTATGGTGAGGGTGAGGGTTAGGGTGAGTGTGAGGGTTAGAGTTTGGGTGAGGGTTAGGGTGACGGTGAGGGTTAGGGTGAGGGTGAGTGTTAGGTTTAGGTCAAGTGGGAGGCTAAGGGTTAGGGTTAGGGTTAGGGTTAGTGTTAGGTTGAGGGTTAGTTTTAGGGTGATATTTAAGGAAAGGGTGAGGGTTAGGGTGACGGTGAGGGTTAGGGTTATGTTGAGCGTGATGGTTAGGGTGAGGGTTTGGGTGAGGGTTAGGGTTAGGGTTAGTGTGATGTTTAGGGTTAGGGTTAGGGTTAGGGTGAGGGTATGGGTTAGGGTTAGGGTTAGGGTAACGTTTAGTGTGAGGGTTAGGGTTAGGGTTAGGGTTAGGGTGAGGGTAAGGGTTAGGTTTAGGGTTAGGTTAAGGTTTAGTGTGAGGGTAAGCGTAAGAGTGAGGGTTAGGTTTAGTGTGAGTGTTAAGGTGAGTGTTACCTTGAGGGTTTGGTTTAGTGTTAGGGTTAAGGTGAGAGTGAGGGTTATGTTTAGGGTCAGGGTGAGGGTGAAGTATAGGGTTAAGTTTAGGGTTAGGGCTATTGTTAGGGTTAGGGTTAGGGTTAGGATGAGGGTGAGGGTTAGGGTTAGGGATAGCATTAGGGTTAGCTTGAGTGTGAGGGATAGGTTTAGGTTTAGGATTAGGGTTTGTTTTAGGGTGATATTTAGGGAAAGGGTGAGGTTTATGGTGAGGGTGAGGGTTAGGGTGCGTGTGAAGGTTAGAGTTTGGGTGAGGGTTAGTGTGACGGTGAGGGTTAGGGTGAGGGTCAGGGTTAGGTTTAGGGTTAGTGAGAGGCTAAGCATTAGGTTAGCTTTAGGGTGAGTGTGAGGATTAGTGTTAGGGTTAGGGTTAGGCTGAGGGTTAGGTTTAGTGTGAGGGGTAGGGTGAGGCTGAGGGTTATGGTTATTTTAAGTGTTAGGCTGAGGGTTAGGTTTAGGTTTAAGTTTATGGTGGTGGTTAGGGTGAGGGTTGGGATCAGGGTTAGGGTTGTGGCTAGGATGAGTGTTAGGGTTAGGGTGAGGGTTAAGGCGAGGTTGAAGATTAGGTTGAGGGTGAGGGTTAGGGTTAGGGTGAGGGTTAGGGTTAAGAGTAGGGTTAGGATGAGGGCTAGAGTGAGGGTGAGGGTTAGGGTTAGGGTTAGGGTTAGGTTGAGGGTTAGGGTTAGGGTGAAGGTTCGGGTAAGGAGTAGGATTAGGGTTAGGGTTAGGGTGAGGGTCAAGGTTAGGGTGAGGTTTAGGGCGAGGGTGAGGTTTAGGGAGAGGATTTGGGTTAGGGTGAGGGATAGGGTTAGGATTATGGTGAGGGTATGTGTTATTGTGAGGGTTAAGGTGAGGGTTAGATTTAGGATGAGGGTTAGGAATAGGGTGAGGTTTAGGGTTGGGGTGACAATGAGGGTGAGGGTTCGTTTTAGGGTTAGGTTCAGGGTGAGGGTGAGGTTCAGGTTAGGATTAGGGTTAGGGTTAGGGTTAGGCTGAGGGTGAGGCTAAGGCTGAGTGTTAGGGTTAGGGTGAGGGTGAGGGTTAGGGTTAGGATTAGGGTGAAGGTTAGGGTTAGGGTTAGGGTTAGGGTAAGATTTATGGTGAGGTTTAGGGTTAGGGTTAGCTTTAGGGTTAGCATGAGGGTGAGGGAGAGGGTTAGGTTTAGGATTAGGGTTAGGTTTATCGTTAGGCTTATTGTAAGAGTCTTGGTGAGGATGAGGGTTAGGTTGAGGGTTAGGATTAGGCTTAGGGTGAGGGTTAGGATTAGGCTGATATTTAGGGTGAGGGTGAGGGTTAGGGTGAGGGTGAGGGTTATGGTGAGTGTGAGGGTTAGGGTGTGGCTGAGGGTTAGGGTGATGGAGATGGTTAGGGTGAGGGTGAGTGTTAGGGTTAGAGTTAGCATTAGGATGAGGGTTAGGGTTAGGTTTAGGGTGAGGATGAGGCTTAGGGTTACGGTTAGTGTGAGGATTAGGATTAGGGTTAGGTTTAGCGTGAGGGTAAGGGTTAGGGTTAGGGTTAGGGTAAGGTTTAGTGTGAGTATTAGTGTGAGAGTGAGGGTTAGGTTTAGTGTGAGAGTTAGGGTGAGTGTTAGTGTGAGGGTTAGGTTTAGTGTTAGGGTCATGTTGAGGGTGAGGGTTCGGGTTAGGGTGAGTTTGAGGGTTAAGGATAGGGTTAGGGTTAAGGTTAGGGTTATTGTTACGGTTAATGTCAAGTTTACTTTAAGGTGATGGTGAGGATTAGGGTTAGGCTTAGGATTAGGGTGAAGGTACGGTTTAGGGTTATAGTTATGGTAAGGTTTAGGTTGAGGGTTAGGGTGAGAGTGAGGCTATTGTTAGTGTGAGTGTTAGGGTGAGGCTTATGTTGAGTGTTAGGGTTAGGGTGAAGGTGAGGGTTAGGTTTAGGGTGAGGGTGAGGATTAGTGATAGGGTTAGGGTTAGGGTTATGGTTAGGGTTAGGATTAGGGTTAGGGTGAGGGTGAGGGTTAGCTTTAGGGTTTGCATTAGGATTAGTTTGGGGGTGAGGGAGAGGTTTAGGATTAGGATTAGGGTTAGGTTTAGGTTTAGGCTTATTGTGAGGGTCTTGGTGAGGGTGAGGCTTAGGGTGAGGGTTAGGGTTAGGGTTAGGGTGAGGGTTAGGGTTAGGGTGATATTTAGGGTGAAGTTGAGGGTTAGGGTAAGTGTGAGTGTAACGGTGAGTGTGAGGGTTATGTTGTGATTGAGGGTTAGGGTGACGGAGAGGGTTAGGTTGAGGGTGAGGGTTAGGGTTAGGGTTAGAATTAGGGTGAGGGTTAGGGTTATGGTTAGGGTGAGGATGAGGATTAGGGTGAGGGTTAGGGTTATGGTTAGGGTGAGGGTTAGGTTTAGGGTTAGGGTGAGCATATGTTTTAGGGTGAGGGTTAAGTTTAGGGTGAGGGTTAGGGATAGGATTAGGGTTAGGGTTAGGGTGAAGATGAGGGTGAGGGTTAGGTTTAGGGTTACATTGAGGGTGAGGATGAGGTTCAGGTTTAGGATTAGGGTTAGGGTTAGGGATAGGCTGAGGGTGAGGGTGAGGTTTCGGTTTGGGTTAGGTTGATGTTTAGGGTTAGGTTGAGGTTTAGGTTTAGGTTTAGGATGAGTATTAGCCTGAGGGCTCATTTTAGCTTTAGGGTTAAGGTGATGCTTAGGGATAGGGTTAGGGTTAATTTTTGGATTAGGGTTAGGGTTAGGATGAGGGTGAGGGTGAGGATGAGGGTTAGGACTAGGGTAAGGGATAGGGTTATTGTTAGGGTTAGGGTTAGGGTTAAGGTGAGGGTGAGGGTTCGGTTTAGGGTTAGGGTTAAGTTTACTGTTAACTTTATGGTGAGTGTTAAGTTTAGTATGAGGGTTAGGTTTAGGGTTAGGTTTAGGGTGAGGGTCAGGGTTTGGGTGAGGATTAGGGTAAGGGTGAGCTTTAGGGTTAGCATTAGGATTAGGTTTAAGTTTGGGTGAGGGTTAGGGTTAGAGTGAGGGTTAGAGTTAGGTTTAGGATTAGGGTCAGGGTGAGGGTGAGGGTTAGTGTGAGGTTGAGGGTTAGGGTTATTGTTAGTGTTAGCGTGAGTGGTACGGTTAGGTTTAGGGTTAGGGATAAGGTTAGGGTTAGGTTGAGGGTGAGGTGAGGTTGAGGGTTAGGATTAGAGTTAGGATTAGGGTTAGGCTCAAGGTGAGGGTTATGGTGAGAATGAAGATTAGGGTTATTGTTAGCCTTAGTGTGAGGGTTAGGGTTAGGTTTAGGGTTATGGTGGGGGTTAGGGTGAATTTTGGGGTTAGGGTTATGGTCAGGATGCACTTAGGGTTAGGGTGAGGGTAAGGCCTGGGTGAGATTTACTGTTAGGTTTGGGGTGAGGATGAAGGTTAGGGTTAGGGTTAGAGGGAAGGTTAGGGTGAGGTTAAGGGTTAGGATTAAGCTTAGTGTTAGGATTAGGATGAGGGTGAGGGTTAGGGTTAGGGTGACATTTAGGGTTAGGGTGAGGTTTAGGTTTAGGTTTAGGTTTAGGATGAGGATTAGTCTAATGGGTGGGGTTAGGGTTAGGGTTAGGGGGAGAGTTAGGGTTAGGGTTCAAGTTATTGTTAGGGTTAGGATTGGGGTTAGGGTTCCAGGGAGGGTGAGGCTTAGATTTAGCGTTAGGGATAGGATTATTTTTAGGGTTAAGTTTAGGGGTAGGGTGAGGTTGAGGGTAAGGTTTAGGGTTAGGGTTAGGGTTATTATTAGGGTTAGGGTTAGGGTTAGGGTGGGTGTTATGTTTAGTGTGAGGCTTAGGTTTAGGGTTAGGGTTAGGGTGATGGTAAGGGTCAGGATGAGATTTAGGGTGAGGGTGAGGGTTAGGTTTAGGTTTACGGTTAAGGTGAGGGCTGGGGTGAGTGTGAGGGTTAGGGGTAGGGTTAGGGTTAGGGTTAGCGGTAATATTAGTTTGAGGTTTAGGGTTTGGATGAGGGTTAGTGTTAGAGTTTGGGTGAGGGTTAGGGTTAGGGTGAGGGAGAGATTAAGGGTTAGAGTTAGGGTTAGGGTTATTGTCAAGGTTAGGGTGAGTTTGAGGGTTAGTGTGAAGAACAGTTTGAGTGTGAGGGTTACAGTTAGGGTTAAGGTTAGGTTTATTGTTAGGGTTTGGGTTAGGGTGAGTGTGAGGGTCAGCGTTAGGGTGAGGGTTAGGGTTAGGGTGATGTTTATGGTGAGGGTGAGGGTTAGGGTGTGGGTTAGGGTTAGGGTGAGGGTTAGGGTGAGGGTTAGGGTGTGGGTTATTGTGAGGGTTATGTTTAGTGTGAGGGTTAGTCTTAATGTTCGGGTTAGGTTTAGGGTAAGGTTTAGGGTGAGGCTTAGGGTGAGAGTGAGGGTTAGGCTTAGCGTGAGTGTTAGGGTGAGGGTTAGGTTTAGGGTTCGGGTTAGGGTTCGGGTTCGTGTTAGGGTTATGGTTAGGGTGAGGGCTATGGTTATGGTTAGGGTGAGGGTTAGTGTTAGGTTTAGGCTGAGGGTGAGGATGAGGGTTAAGGTTAGGTTTATTGTTGACATTAGGGTTTGCGTTAGCGTTAGGTTTAGCGTGAGGGTGAGGGCGAGGGTTAGTTTAGGATTAGGTTTATGTTTAGGGTTAGGCATAGTGTGAGGGTGATGGTGAGGGAAAGGCGTAGGGAGAGGGTTTTGGTTAGGGTTTGGGTGATGGTTAGTGTTAGGCTAAGGTTTATGGTGAAGGTTAGGGTGAGGGTGAGGGTAAGGGTGAGTGTGAAGGTTAGGGTGTGAGTGAGGATTAGGGTGACGGTGAGTTTTAGGGCGACTGTGAGGGTTAGGGTGAGGGTTAGGTTTAGGGTTACCATTGGGGTGAGGGATATTGTTAGGGTTAGGGTAAGGGTGAGGGTTAGGATGAGGGTTAGGTTTAGGTTTAGGGTTAGTCTGAAGATTAGGCTTAGGGTTAGGGTTAGGATGAGGGTAAGATTTAGGGTCAGGTTTAGGGTGTAGATGAGGTTTAGGGAGAAGGTTAGATTAGGTGAGGGTTAGGGTGAGGGTTAAGGTGAGGGTTAGGTTTAGGGAGAGGGTAAGGGTTAGGGTGACGGTTAGGGTGAGGGTGAACATTAGGGTTAGCATTAGGGTTAGGGTGTGGGTGAGGGTTAAGGTTAGGGTTAGTGTTAAGGTTAGGGCTTGGCTGAGGGTGTGAGTTAGGGTTAGGTTGAGGGTGAGGGTGAAGGTGAGGGTGAGGTTTAGGTTTAGGGTTAGGGTTATTGTTAGCGTTAGGGTTAGGGAGAGGTGAGGGTGAGGGTTGTTTTAGGGGTAGGGGTAGGGTTAGTCTGAGGGTGAGGGAGAGGTTTAGGTTGATGTTTAGGGTGAGGGTGAATGTGAGGGAGTGGGTGAGGTTTAGAATTAGGGTTAGAGTAAGGGCTAGTTTAAGGGTGAGGGTTAGAGTGAGGGTTAGGTTGAATGTGAGGGTTAGGCTTAGGGTGAGGGTGAGGGTGAGTGTTAGAATTATGGTTACGCTGAGGGTGAGGGTGAGGGTGAGGGGATAGGGTTACAGTGAGGGTTAATGTTAGGGTGATATTTAGGGTGAGGTTGACGGTTAGAAATAGGGTGATTTTTTGGGTGAGTGTGAGGGTTAGAGTGTGGGTGAGGTTTAGGTTGATGGTGAAGGTGAGGATGATGGTGAGGGTTAGTGTTAGGGTAAGATTTAGGGTGAGGGTTAGGGTTAGGGTTAGGGTGAGGGTGAGGGTGAGGGTTAAGGTGAAGGTTAAGGTTAGGGTTAGTGTGAGGATTAGGGTTAGTGTGAGGATTAGGGTTAGGGTCAGGATTTGGGTTAGGAGGAGGGTAAGGGTTAGGGTGGGGTTTAGGGTGAGGGTGAGTGTTAGGGAGAGGGTTAGGGTTACGTTGAGGGTTAGGGTGAGGGTTAGGGTTAGGGTAAGGGTGAGGGTGAGTGTTAGGGTGAGGGTTAGGGTGAGGGTTATGGATAGGGTTGGTGTGAGGATGAGGGTTAGGGTGAGGGTTAGTGTGAGGGTGAGGGTGATGATGAGGGTTAGGATTAGGGTTAGGCTGATGGTGAGGGTGAGGCTGAGGGTTAGGGTTATGTTGACGTTTAGGGTTAGGGTTAGGGTGAGGGTTAGGGTTAGGTTTAGGGTAAGGATGAGGGTTAGGCTGAGGGGTAGGGTTAGGTTTAGAGTGAGGGTTAGGGTTAGTGTGAGTGTTAGGGTTAGGGTTAGGGTGAGGTTGAGGTTTAGTGTGATTGTTAGGTTTAGGGTTAGGGCGAGGGTAAGGATTAGGGTGAGGGATATGGTGAGGGTGAGGGTTAGGGTTAGCATTAGGGTTAGGTTTAGGATTAGGGTGAGTGTTAGGGTTAGGGTTGATATTAGGGTGAGGGTGAGATTTAGGGTTAGAGTGAGGTTTGGGTTTATTGGTAGGATTAGTGGGAGTTTTAGGATGAATGTTATGGTTAGGGTTAGTGTGAGGATTAGATATAGAGTTAGGGTTATGGTTAGGGTTAGGGTGAGGGTGAGGGTTAGGGTAAGGTTGAGGTTTAGGGTTAGGGATAGGATTAGGATGAGGGTTAGTATTTTGTTTAGGGTGAGGGTTAGGGTGAGTGTGAAGGTTAGGGGTTGGGTGAGGGTTAGGGTGACCGTGAGGGTTAGGGTGAGGGTGATGTGTAGGGTTAAGGTTAGTATTAGGGTGAGGGTTAGGGTTAGGGTTATGTTGAGGGTGAGGGTTAAGGTTAGGGTTAGCATTAGGTTTAGTGTGATGGTGAGGGAGAGGGTTAGGTTTAGCACTCTGTTAGGTTTAGGGTTAGGTTAGGGATAGGGTGATGGTGAGGGTGAGGCATAGGGTCAGGGTTAGGTTTAGGGTTAGGTTGAGTGTTAGGGTGATATTTAGGGAAAGGGTGATTCTTAGTGTAAGGTTATGGTTAGTTTGAGGGTTAGGGTTAATGTTAGCATTAAGGTGAGTGTTAGGGTTAGGGTGAGGGTTAGGTTGAGTGTGAGGGTTAGGATTTGGGTGAGGGCTAGGGTGATGGTGAGAGTTAGGGTGAGGGTGAGGGTAAGGGTTAGGGTTAGCATTATGGTGAGGGTTAGGGTTAGGGTTATGGTGAGGGTGAGGGTTAGGGTGAGGATTAAGTTAAGGGTTAGCATTAGGGTTAGCGTGAGGGTGAGGGAGAGGCTAAGGTTTAGCATTAGGGTTAGTTTTAGGGTTAGGCTTAGGGTGAGGGTGATGTTGAGGGTGAGGCATAGGGTCAGGGTTAGGGTTATGGTTAGGGTGAGTGTGAGTGTTAGGGTGATATTTAGGGAAAGGGTGAGGGTTAAGGTGAGGTTAGGGTTAGGGTGAGGGAGAGGTTTAGGGTAAGGGTTAGCATTAGGGTGAGGGTTAGGGTTCAGTTTATGTTGAGGGTGAGGGTTAGGGTGAGGGTTAGGGTGAGGGTAATTTTTAGGGTGAGGTTTAGGTTTAGATTTAGGATGAGGATTAGGTTGAGGTGTGGTGTTGGGACTAGGATTAGGGTGAGGGTTAGGGTTAGGGTTGGTTTAGGGTTAGTGAGAGTGTTAGGTTTAGGGTGAGGGTAAGGGTTAGGGTTAGGGTTAGGTTAGGGTTTGTGTGAGGGTTAGGGTTAGGGTTAGGGTTAGGTTTATTGTTAAGGTTAGGGTTAGGGTGACGGTGAGGATGAGGGTTAGGATTACGGTTAGGAATATGGTTATTATTAGGGATAGGGTTAGCATTAGAGTGAGGGTGAGGGTTAGGTTTATGTTTAGGGTTAGGGTTATTGTTAGGGTTAGATTTAGGGTGAGGGTGAGGGTTAGGTTTAGTGTGAGGTTTAGGTTTAGGGTTAGGTATCGGGGAAGGGTTAGGTTTAGGGTGAGGGTTAGGGTAAGTTTGAGCTTTAGGGTTATCATTGGGGTTAGGGTTAGGGTGAGGGTTAGGGTTATGGTTAGGGTTAGGGTGAGGGTTAGGGTTAGGGTGAGGGTTAATTTAAGTTTAGGTTGAGGGTTAGGGTTAGGGTGAGGGTTAGGGTGAGGGTTAGGGTGAGGGTGAGGATGATGGTTAGGATTAGGGTTAGGAATAGGGTTATTGTTAGGGTTTGGGTAAGAGAAAGGGTGAAGATGAGGTTTAGGGTTAGGATTAGGGTTAGGGTTAGTGTGAGGTTGAGGGTTAAGTTTATGGTTAGTTTGAGGTTTAGGGTTAGTGTGAGGGTTGGGTGAGCGTGAGGGTAAATGTTAGGGTGAGGGTTAGGGTGAGGTTGAGATTTAGGGTTAGGGTCAGTGTTAGGGTGAGGGTTAGGTTTATTGTTAGTGTGAGGTTTAGGGTTAGGGTTTTGGTTATGGTGAGGGTTGGAGTTAGTGTGAGGGGTAGGGTGACGGTAAGGGTAAGGATTAGGATGAGGGTTAGGTTGAGGCGGAGGGTTAGGGTTATTGTTAGTGTTAGGGTGAGGGTTAGGGTTAGGTTAGGGTTATGGTGGGGGTTATGGTGAGGGTTGGGTTAGGGTTAGGGTTATGGTGAGGATGAGGTTTAGGGTTAGATGAGGGTTAAATTGAGGGTGAGGGTTAGGGTGAGGGTGAGGGTTAGGGTTAGGGTTAGGGTGAAGGTTAGGTTTAGGATTAGGGTTAGGATGAAGGGTAGGGTGAGAGTGAGGGTTAGGGTTAGGTTTAGGGTTAGGGTTAAGTTGAGTGTTAGGGTAAGGGTGAGGGTAAAGTTTAGGGTGAAGTTTAAGGTGAGGGTGTGTTTTAGGGAGAGGGTTAGGGTTCCTGTGAGGGTTAGAGTGAGGGTTAGGGTTAGGAATAGGGTGAGGGTATGTGTTAGGGTGAGGGTTAGGATGAGGGTTAGGGTTAGGATGAGGGTTATGGATAGGGCTAGGGTTAGGGTAAGGGTGATGGTGAGGGTGAGGTTTAGGGTTAGGTTGAAGGTGAGAGTGAGGTTCAGGGTTAGGATTAGGGTTAGGGTTAGTGTTAAGCTGTGGGTCAGGGTGAGGGTGAGGGCTAGCTTTAGGTTGAGAGTGAGGGTTAAGGTTTGGTTTATGGTGAGGGTTAGGGTTAGGGTTAGTGTGAGGATTAGGGTTAGAGTTTGGGTGAGGGTAAGGGTTATGGTCAGGGTTAGGGAGAGGGTTAGGGTTAGGGTGAGGGTGAGGGTTAGGGTTTGGGTTAGGGTGATAGTTAGGGTTAGGATTAGGGTTAGGATGAAGGGAAGGGTGAGAGTGAGGGTTAGGATTAGGGTTAGGGTTAGGGTTAGGATGAAGTGTAGAGTGAGAGTGAGGGTTAGGGTTAGGGTTAGCTTTAGGTTGAGGGTTAGGGTTAATGGGAGGGTGAGGGTGAGGGTTAGGATTAGGTTTAGGTTTAAGGTTAGGTTGAGGGTGAGGATGATGGTGAGGGTGATGGTGAGGTTTAGAATTAGGGTGATGTTTAGGATTTGGGTTAGGGTGAGGGTGAGGGTTAGGGTTAGGTTTAGGGTTAGGATGAGGTTTAGGTGAGGGTTAGGGTTAGCTTGAGGGTAAGGGTTAGGGTGAGGGTAAGTGTGAGGGTGAGGTGTAGGGTTAGGGTTATGTTTGGCCTGAGGATTCGGTGAGCATTAGGATTACGGTTAGTGTTAGTGTTAGGATTAGGTTTAGTGTGCTGTTTAGGGTGAGGTTTAGGATTAGGGTTAGGGTGAGGTTTAGGGTGAGGGTTAGGGTTAGGGTGAGTTGTAGCATGAGGGTGAAGGTGAGGTTTAGGGTGAGGGTAAGGTTTAGAGTGAGGGTTAGGGTGAGGGTGAAAGTTAGGGTTAGCATTAGATTTAGTGTAAGGGTGAGGGTTAGTGTTAGGGTTAGGGTTACGTTGAGGGCTAGGCTGAGGGTGAGGTTTAGGGTTAGGTTTAGGGATAGGGTGAGGATTAGGGTTAGGGATAGGGTTAGGGTGAGCATTAGGCAGAGGGTTAGGGTTAGGATTAGGCTGAGTGTTATGTTTAGGGAGATTTTTAGGGTTAGGGTTAGGGTGAGTAAACGGGTTAGGGTGAGGGTTAGGGTTAGGGTGAGGGTTAGGTTCAGGATTAGAATTAGGGTGAGGGTGAGAGTTAGGGTTATGGTGATGATTAATGTAGGGTTTAGGGTTAGTATTAGTGTGACTTTTTGGATGAAGGTAAGGGTTAGGGTTAGGGTTAGTGTGAGGATTAGGGTTAGGGTTAGGGTTAGGGTGAGGGTGAGGATTAGGCTTAGGGTTAGGGTGAGAGTTATTATTAGGGTTAGGGTCAGGGTTGGGGTAAGGGTGCTTTTTAGGGTTAACATTAGGGTTAGGGTTAGGGTTAGTGTGAGGTTTAGGTTTAGGTTTAGTGTTAGGGTGAGTGTTAGGGTTAGGGTTAGGGTGAGGTTGAGGTTCAGGGTTAGGGTTAGGTTTAGGATTAGGGTGAGTGTGAGGGTGAGGTTTAGGGTTAGGGTGACGGTGAGGGTTAGGGTTATTGTTAGTGTTAGGGTGAGGGTTAGGATTATGTTTAGGGTCATGGTGGGGGTTAGGGTGAGGGTGGGGTTAGGGTTAGGGTTATGGTTAGGATGAGGGTTAGGGTGAGGGTGAGGGTTAAGTTGAGGATGAGGTTAAGGGTGAGGGTGAGGGGTAGGTTTATGGTGAGTGGTAGGGTTAGGATTAGTTTTAGGATGAGGGCTAGGGTGAGAGTGAGGGTTAGGGTTAGGATTAGGTTTAGGTTGAGAGTTAGGGTTAGGGTGAGGGTGAGGGTGAGGGGTAGGTATAGGATTACGGTTAGGGTGAGGGTTAGGTGAGGGTGAGCGTTAGGTTTAATATTAGGGTTAGGGTTAGGGTTAGTGTGAGGTTTATGTTTAGGGTTAGATTTAGTGTGAGGGTTAGGGTTAGAGTTAGGTTTATGGTGAGGTTGAGCTTTAGGGTTAGGTTTAGGTTTAGGATTAGCGTGAGTGTGAGGGTGAGGTTTAGGGTTAGGGTGAGGGTGAGTGTAGGGTTTAGGGTTAGAATTAGGGTGAGGGTTAGGATGAAGGTTATGGTTATGGTTAGAGTTAGTGTGAGGATTAGGGTTATGGTTAAGTTTAGGGTTAGTGTTATGGTGAGGGTGGGAGGGTTAGGTTTAGGGTGAGGGTAAAGGTTAGGGTGAGGGTTAGGGTGAGGTTGAAGGTTAGGGTTAGAATTAGTTTTAGGGTGAGGATGAGGGTTAGGGTTATTGTTAGTGTTAGCGTGAGGGTTATGGTTAGGTTTAGGGTTATGGTGGGGCTTAGGGTGAGGGTTGGTGTTAGGGTTAGGGTTATGGTTAGGATGAGGGTTAGGGTTAGAATAAGGGTTAAGGGGAGGATGAGTGTAAGATTGAGGGTGAGGTTTAGGTTTAGGGTGAGGGGTAGGATTAGGATTAGGGTTAGGATGAGGGCTAGGGTGAGAGTTAGGGTTAGGGTTAGGATTAGGGTTACGTTGAGGGTTAGGGTTAGGGTGAGGGTTCGAGTTAGGGGTAGGTTTAGGGTTAGGTTTAGGGTGAGGGTAAATGTTAGGTTGAGGTTTAGGGTGAGTGTGAGGTTTAGGGAGAGGGTTAGGGTTAGGGTGAGTGTTAGAATGAGTGTAAGGGTTAGGATTAGTGTGAGGGTATGTGTTAGGGTTAGGGTTAGGGTGAGGGTTAGGGTTATAATGAGGATTAGGGATAGGGTTAGGGTTAGGGTTAGGGTGACGGTGAGGGTGAGAGTGAGGTTTAGGGTTAGGTTCAGTGTGAGGGTGAGGTTCATGGTTAGGATTAGGGTTAGGGTTAGGCTGAGTGTGAGGGTGATGGTGAGGGTTAAGGTTATTGTGAGAGTGAGGGTTAGGGTTAGGTTTAGGGTGAGGGTTAGGGTTATTGTGAGGATTAGGGTTAGAGTTATGGAGAGGGTAAGGGTTATGATGAGGATTAGGGTGAGGTGAGGGTTAGGGGGAGTGTTAGGCTTAGGGTGAGGGTTAGGTATTGCTTTAGAGTTAGGCTGAGGGTGTGGGTGAGAGTTAGGGTTAAGGTTTGTGTGAGGGTGAGGGTGAAGGTTAGTATTAGGTTTAGGGTTAGGGTTAGGCTGAGGGCCATGCTGACGGTGAGGGTTAGGGAAAGGTTTTGGGATAGGGTGAGGATTAGGGTTAGGGTTAGGGGGAGCATCAGTCAGAGGGGTAGGGTTAGGGTTAGGGGGAGGGTTAGGTTTAGTGTGATTGTTAGGTTTAGGGTTAGGGTGACTGTAAGGGTTAGGGTGAGGGATAGGGTGAGGGTGAGGGTTAGGGTAAGCATTAGGGTTAGGATTAGGGTTAACGTGAGGGTTATGGTTAGGTTTAATATTTGGGTGAGGGTGAGAGTTAGGGTTAGGGTGAGGTTAGGGTTTAGGGTTAGGATTAGTGTGAGTTTTAGGATGAAGTTTACGGTTAGGGTTAAGGTTAGTGCGAGGATTAAGTTTAGGGTTAAGGTTATGGTTAGGGTTAGGGTGAGGGTGAGTGTTAGGGTTAGGGTGAGGGTTAGGGTTAGGGTTAGCATTAGGGTGAGGGTTAGGGTTACTGTTAGGGTGAGAGTTAAGGTGAGTGTGAGGGTTAGGGTTTGTGTAGGGTTAGGGTGACGGTGATGGTTAGGGTGAGGGTGAGGTTTAGGGTTAGGGTTAGCATTAGGGTGAGGTTTAGAGTTAGGGTTATGTTGAGGGTGAGGGTTAGGGTGAGGGTTAAGGTTAGGGTTATTATTAGGTTTAGCGTGAGGGTGAGTGAGAGGGTTAGGGTTAGCTTTAGTGTTAAGTTTAAGGTTAGGCTTAGGGTGAGGGTGATGGTGAGGTTGAGGCATAGGGTCAGTTTTAGGGTTAAGGTTAGTATGAGGATTAGGATTATGGTTAAGGTTAGTGTTAGGGTTAGGGTGAGGTTGAGGGTTAGGTTTAGGGTGAGGGTAAGGGTTAGGTTGAGGCATATGGTGAGGTTGAAGGTTAGGGTTAGTATTAGGTTTAGGGTGAGGGTTCGGGTTCGGGTAATTATTAGTGTGAGCATGAGGGTTAGGGTTAGGTTTAGGGTTATGGTGGGGGTTAGGGTCAGGGTTGGGGATAGGGTTAGGGTTATGGTTAGGATGAGGGTTAGGGTTAGGGTGAGGGTTAAGGTGAGGATGTGGATAAGGGTGAGGGTGAGCGTTAGGTTTAGGGTGAGGGTTAGGTTTAGGATTAGGGTTAGGATGAGGGCTAGGGTGAGATTGAGGGTTAGGGTTAGTTTAGGGTTAGGTTGAGGGTTAGGGTTAGGGTTCAGGTTTGGGTGAGGGGTAGGTTTAGGGTGAGGGTTAGGGTGAGGGTAAAGGTTAGGATGAGGTTTAGGGTGAGGGTGAGGTTTAGGGAGAGGGTTAGGTTTAGTGTGAGTGTTAGAATGAGGGTTAGGGTTAGGATTAGGGTGAGGGTATGTTTTAGGTTGAGGATAAGGGTGAGGGTTAAGGTTTGGATGAGGGTTATGGATAGGGTTAGGGTTAGGGTTAGGGTGACTGTGAGGGTGAGGGTGAGGTTCATGGTTAGGATTAGGGTTAGGGTTAGGGTTAGGCTGAGGGTGAGTGTGAGGGTAAGGTTTAAGGTTAGGGTGAGAGTGAGGGTTAGGGTTAGGTTTCGGGTGAGGGTTAGGGTTAGGGTTAGTGTGAGGATTAGGGTTAGAGTTAGGGTGAGGGTAAGGGTTATTATGAGGATTAGGGTGAGGGTGAGGTTTAGGGAGAGGGTTAGCATTATGGTGAGTGTTAGGTATAGGTTTAGAGTTAGACTGAGGTTGATGGTGAGGTTTAGGGTTAGGGTTAGTGTGAGGGTGAGGGTGAGGGTTAGGATTAGTTTTACCGTTAGGGTTAGTCTGAGGGTGAGGATGACAGTGAGGGTGAGGGTGAGGTTTAGAATTAGGGTGATCTTTAGTGTTAGGGTTTGGGTGAGGGTGAGTGTTAGCGTTCGTTTTAGGGTTAGGTTTAGCGTGAGGTTTAGTGTTAGGGTTAGTGTTACGGTGAGGGCTAGGCTGACAGTAAGGATTAGGGTTAGGTTTTGGGATAGGGTGAGGATTAGGGTTAGGGTTAGGGTTAGGGTGCGCATTAGGCAGAGGCGTAGGGTTAGGGTTAGGGTGAGGGTTAGGTTTAGTGTGATTGTTAGGTTTAGGGTTAGGGTGAGGGTAAGTGTTAGGGTGAGGTTGAGGGTTAGGGTTAGCATTAGGGTTAGGGTTAGGGTTAGGGTCCGGGTTAGGGTTAGGTTTAATATTAGGGTGAGGTTAAGAGTTAGGGTTAGGGTGAGGTTAGGTTTTAGGGTTTGGATTATTGTGAGTTTTAGGATGAAGGTTATGGTAAGGTTTAGGGTTAGTGTGAGGATTAGGTTTAGGGTTAAGTTTATGGTTATGGTTAGGGTGAGGGTGAGGGCTAGGGTTAGGGTAAGGGTTAGGGTAAGTTTAGCATTAGGGTGAGGGTTAGGGTTACACTTAGGGTCAGGGTTAGGGTGAGGGTTAGGGTTTGGTTGAGGGTTTGTGTGATGGTGAGGGTTAGGGTTTGGGTGAGGGTTAGGATGAGGGTGAGGTTTAGGGTGAGGGTGAGGTTTAGGGTTAGGGTTAGCATTAGTGTGAGGGTTAGGGTTAGGGTTATGTTGAGGGTGAGGGTTAGGGTGAGGGTTAAGGTTAGCCTTAGCATTAGGGTTAGTGTGAGGGTGAGGGAGAGGGTTAGGTTTAGCATTAGGGTTAGGTTTAGCGTTAGGTTAGGGTGAGGGTGATGGTGTGGGTGAGGCATAGAGTCAGGGTTAGGTATTAGGGTGAGAGGTAGGGTTATGGTTAGGGTGAGGGTTAGGGTGAGTGTGACGGTTAGGGTTTGTGTGAGGGTTAGGGTGAGGGTGAAGTTTAGGGTGAGGGTGAGGTTTAGGGTTAGGGTTAGCATTAAGGTGAGAGTTAGGGTTAGGGTTATGTTGAGGGTGAGAGTTAGGGTGAGGGTTAAGGTTAGGGTTAGCATTAGTGTTAGCGTGAGGTTGAGGGAGAGGGTTAGGTTTAGCATTAGGGTTAGGTTTAGGGTTAGGCCTAGGGTGAGGGTGTTGGTGAGGGTGAGGCATAGGGTTAGGGTTAGGGTTAGGGTTAGGTTGAGTGTTAGTGTTAGGGTGATATTTAGGGAAAGGGTGAGGGTAAGGGTGAGGTTGAGGATTAGGGTGAGGGTGAGGTTTAGGGTTAAGATTAGCATTAGAGTGAGGGTTAGGGTTCGGGTTAGGGTTCAGGTGAGGGGTAGGTTGATGGTTAGGGTTAGGGTGAGGGTAAAGGTTATGATGAGGTTTAGCTTGAGGGTGAGGTTTAGGGAGAGGGTTAGGGTTCAGGTGAGGGTTAGAGTGAGGGTTAGGGTTTGGATTAGGGTGAGGGTATGTGTTAGGGTGAGGGTTAGGGTGAGGGTCAGGGTTAGGATGAGGGTTAGAGATAGGGCTAGGTTTAGGGTTAGGGTGATGGTGAGGGTGAGGTTTAGGTTTAGGTTGAGGGTCAGGGTGAGGTTCAGGGTTAGGATTAGGGTTAGGGTTAGTGTTATCCTGAGGGTGAGGGTGAGGGTGAGGGTTAGGGTTAGGGTGAGAGTGACAGTTAGGGTTTGGTTTAGGGTGAGGGTTAGAGTTAGGGCTAGTATCAGGATTAGGGTTAGAGTTAGGGTGAGTGTTAGGGTTAGGGTTAGGTTGAGGGTACGTGTTAAGGTGAGGGTTAGGGTGAGGGTTATCGTTAGGGTGAGGGTTAGGGTTAGGGTTAGGCTGAGCGTGAGTGTGAGCGTGAGGGTTTCGGTTAGGGGGATCTTTAGGGTTAGGGTGGGGTTTAGGTTTAGGTTTAGGATTAGGATGAGGATTAGGGTGAGAGGTGGGTTTAGGATTAGGGTTAGGGTGACGGATAGCGTTAGGGTTAGGGTTAGGGTAAGGGTGAGGGTAAGGGATAGGGTGAGGGTAAGGGGGAGGGGGAGGGGTAGGGTTAAGGTTAGGGTTGTCCTGAGAATTCTGGTGAGCATTAGGATTATGGGTAGTGTTAGTGTTAGGATTAGGTTTAGGTTGAGGGTTAGGGTGAGGGTTAGGATTAGGGTTAGGGTGAGGTTTAGAGTGAGGGTTAGGGTTAGGGTGAGTTGTAGCGTGAGGGTAAGGTTAGGTTTATATTGAGGGTAAGGGTTAGGGTGAGGGTTAGGTTGAGGGTGAAGGTTAGGGTTAGCATTTTGTTTAGGGTGAGGGTGAGGGTTAGTGTTAGGTTTAGGGTTAGGGTGAGGGCTAGGCTGAGGGTGAGGGTTAGGGTTAGGTTTAGGCATAGGGTGAGGATTAGGGTTAGGGTTAGGGTTAGGGTGAGCATTAGGCAGAGGTGTAGGGTTAGGATTAGGGTGAGGGTTATGTTTAGTGTGCTTGTTATGTTTAGTGTTAGGGTGAGGGGAAGGGTTAGATTGAGGGATAGGGTGAGGGTGAGGGTCAGGGTTAGGTTTAGGGTTAGGTTGAGGGTGAGAGTTAGGGTTAGGGTGATGATGAGTATAGGCTTTAGGGTTAGGATTAGTGTGAGTTTTAGGATGAAGGTTATGGTTAGTGTTATTGTTAGTGTGAGGAATAGGTTTAGGGTAATGTTTAGGTTTAGGGTTAGGGTGTGGGTGAGGGTTAGGATTAGGGTGAGGTTTAGGGTTCGGATTTGCATTAGGATAAGGGTTAGGGTTAGGGTTAGGGTGAGGGTTAGGTTGAGTGTGAGGCTTAGGGTTTGGGTGAGGGTTAGGTGTCTGTGAGGGTTAGGTTTAGGGTTAGGGTTACCATTAGGGTGAGGGTTAGGGTTAGGGTTATGGTGAGGGAGAGGGTTAGGGTGAGGGTTAAGTTTAGGATTAGCTTTAGGGTTAGGTTTAGGGTTAGGCTTAGGGTGAGGGTGATGTTGAGGTTGAGGCATAGGGTCAGGTTTAGGGTTAGGTTTAGGGTGAGTGTTAGTGTTAGGGTGATATTTAGAGAAAGGTTGAGGGTTAGGGTGAGGTTGAGGGTTAGGGTGAGGGTGAGGTTTAGGGTTAGGGTTAGCATTAGGGTGAGGGTTAGGGTTCGGGTTATGTTGAGGGTGAGGGTAAGGGTTAGGGTTAGGGTTAGGGTGAGTGTTAGGATTAGGTTTAGGGTTAGGATTAAGGTTAGGGTGAGGGTAAGGTTTAGGTTGAGTTTTAGTGTGAGAGTGAGCTTTAAGGAGAGGGTTATGGCTAAGGTGAGGGTTAGGGTGTGAGTTAGGGTTAGGGTTAGGGTGAGGGTATATGTTAGGATGAGGGTTAGCGTGAGGGTTCACGTTAGCATGAGTGTGAGGGTGAGGGTTAGGGTTAGTGTGATCTTTAGATTTAGATTGGGGTTTAGGTTTAGGTTAAGGTTTAGGATGAGGATTAGGCTGAAGTGTGGGGTTAGGATTAGGGTTAGGGTGAGGGATAGGGTTAGGGTTAGTGGTAGGGTGAGGGTAAGGGTTATGGTGAGGGTAAGGGTGAGGGTGAGGGGTAGGCTTAGGGTTAGTGTTGGCCTGAGGATTTGAGTGAGCATTAGGATTATGGTTAGTGTTAGTGTTAGGATAAGGTTTAAGGTGAAGGTTAGGATTAGGTTAGGGTGAGGTTTAGGGTGAGGGATAGGGTAAGGGTGAGTTTTAGGGTGAGGGTGAGGGTTAGGTGTAGGGTGAGGGTAAGGGTTAGGGTGAGGGTTAGGGTGAGGGTGAGGGTTAGGGTTAGAATTAGGTTTTGGGTGAGGATGAGGGTTAGGGTTTAGGGTTATGATTAGTGTGAGTTTTAGGATGAAGGTTATGGTTACGGATAGGGTTAGTGTGAGGATTAGGTTTAGGGTTAGGGTTAGGGTGAGTGTGAGGGTTAGGGTGAGGGTGAGGGTTAGGGTTAGGGTTAGCATTAGGGTGAGAGTGAGGTTTAGGGTGAGGGTGAAGTTTGGGGTTAGCATTAGGTTTAGGGTGAGGGTGAGGATTTGGGTTACAGCTAGGCTGAGAATGAGGGTTAGGATTAGGTTTATGGATAGGATGAGGATTACGGTTAAGGTTATGTTTACAGTGAGCCTTAGACTGAGGGGTAGGGTTAGGGTTAGGGTGAGGGTTAGGTTTAGTGTGATTATTAGGGTTATGGTTAGGGTGAGGTTAAGGGTTAGGGTGAGGGATAGGGTGAGGGTGAGTTTTAGGCTTAGGGTTAGGTTTAGTGTTAGGGTGAGGGTTAGGGTGTGGGTTAGGGTTAGGGTGAGGGTGAGGGTATGGTTTAGGGATAGATTTAGGGTGAGGGTTAGGATGAAGGTTATGGTTAGTATTAGGGTTAGTGTGAGGATTAGGGTTATGTTAAGGTTAGGGTTAGGGTTAAGGTGAGGGTGAGGGTTAGGTTTAGGCTTAGGGATAGGGTTAGCATTAGGGTTAGGGGTAGGGTTAGGTTGAGGGTGAGGTTTAGTGTTGGGGTTAGTGAGAGGGTGAGGGAGAGGGTTAGGTTTCGGATTAGCGTTAGGTTTAGGGTTAGGTTAGGTTGAGGGTGATGGTGAGGGTGAGGCTTAGTGTGAGGTTAGGGTGAGGTTTAGGGTGAGAGTTAGGGTTAGGGTGATATTTAGGGTAAATGTGAGGGGTAGTGTGAGGGTCAGGGTTAGTGCGAGTATGAGGATCAGGGTGAGGGTTAGGCTGACATTGAGGGTTAGGCTGAGGTTGAGGTTTAGGTTTAGGATTTGAATTAGGGTGAGTGTTAGGGTTAGGGTTAGGGTGAGGATGAGGGTTAGTTTGAGGGTTAGGGTTAGGGTTAGGTTTAGGCTTAGGATTATTGTGCAGATTAGGGATAGGTTTAGGGTTAGGGTGTGGGTAAGGTTTAGGGTTATAGTTAGGGTAAGGTTTAGGGTGAGAGTGAGGGCTAGTTTTAGTGTGAGTGTTAGGGTGAGTGTTAGGGTGAGGGTTAGGTTTAGTGTTAGGTTTAGGGTGAGGGTGAGGGTTAGGTTTATGGTGAGGGTGAGGGTTAGGGATGGGGTTAGGTTTACGGTGAGGGTTAGGGTGAGGGTTTGGGTTAGTGTTAAGTTGATGGTGAGGCTTCGGTTGAGGGTTAGGATGAGGGTTAGGTTTAGGGTGAGGGGTAGGTATAGCTTTAGAGTTAGGCTGAGGTTGAGGGTGAGGCTTAGGGTAAGGGTTTGGCTGAAGGTGAGGGTGAGGGTTAGATTAGGTTTAGATTTAGGGTTAGGCTGAGTGTGAGGATGACGGTGAGGGTGAGGGTGAGGGTTAGAATTAGAGTGACGTTTAGGGTTAGGGTTTGGGTGAGGGTGAGGGTTAGGTTTAGGTTTAGGGTTAGGCTGAGGGTTAGGCTGAGGGTTAGGTTTAGGGTTAGGGTGAGGGTTAAGGTTAGTGTGAGTGTTAGGGTTTGGGTGAGGGTAAGGGTTAGGGTGAGGGTAAGGGTGAGGGTGAGGTGTAGGGTTAGGGTTAGGGTTTGCCTGAGGATTCGGGTGAGCATTAGGATTACGGTTAATGTTAGTGTTAGGGTTAGGGTTAGGGTGAGGGTTTGGATTAGGGTTAAGGTGAGGTTTCGGGTGAGGGTTAGGGTTACCGTGAGTTTTAGGGAGAGGGTGAGGGTTAGGTTTAGGGTGAGGTTAAGGGTTAGGGAGAGGGTTAGGGTGAGGGTGAAGGTTAGGGTTACAATTAGGTTTAGGGTAAGGGTGAGGGTGAGTGTTAGGGTTAGGGTTAGGTTGAGGGCTAGGCTGAGGGTGGGGGTTAGGATTAGGGTTAGGGTGAGGGTTGGGGTAAGAGTGAGCATTAGGGTTATCATTAGATTTAGGGTTAGGGTTAGTGTGAGGTTTAGGTTTAGGTTTAGGGTTAGGATGAGTGTTAGGGTTAGGGTTAGGATTTGGGTCAGGGTGAAGTTTAGGGTTAAGATTAGCTTTAGGATTAGGGTGAGTGTGAGGGTGAGGGTTAGGATTAGGGTGAGGGTGAGGGTAGGGTTTAGGGTTAGAATTAGGGTGAGATTTAGGATGAGGTTATGGTTAAGGTTAGGGTTAGTGTGAGGATTAGGGTTATGGTTAATGTTAGGGTTAGGGTTAGGTTGAGGGTGAGGGTTAGGTTTAGGGTGAGGGTAAGGTTGAGGTTGAGGGTTATGATGAGGGTGAAGATTAGGTTTAGCATTAGGTTTAGGGTGAGGGTGAGGGTTAGGTTTATTGTTAGTGTTAGTGTGAAGGTTAGGGTTAGGTTTAGGGTTAGGATGAGGGTTAGGCTGAGGTTTAGGGTTAGGGTTAGTGTAAGGCTTAGGGTTAGTTTGAGAGGTAGGGTTAGGGGGAGGGTAAGGGTTAGGGTTAGAGTCAGGGTGAGAGTGTTGGGTAGGGTTAGTGATAGGGGTGGCCTGAGGATTCCGGTGAGCATTAGGATTACAGTTAGTGTTAGTGTTAGGATTAGGTTTAGGATGAGTGTTAGGATGAGGGCTAGGATTAGGATTAGGTTGAAGTTTAGGGTGAGGGTTAGGGTTAGGGTGAGTTGTAGGGTGAGGGTGAGGGTTAGGTTTAGGGTGAGGGTAAGAGTTAGGGTGAGGATTAGTTTGAGGGTGAAGGTTAGGGTTAGCACTAGGTTTAGGTTGAGGGTGAGGATTAGTGTTAGGGTTTGGGTGAGGGCTAGGCTGAGGGTGAGGGTTAGGTTTAGGTTTTGGGATAGGGTGAAGATTAGGGTTAGGGTTAGGGTTAGGGTGAGCATTAGGCAGAGGGGTAGATTTGGGTTTAGGGTGAGGGTTAGGTTTAGTATAATTGTTAGGTTTAGGGTTAGTGTGAGGGTAAGGGTTACGGTGAGGGATAGGGTGAAGGTGAGGTTTAGGGTTAGCATTAGGGTTAGAGTTAGGGTGAGGGTTAGAATTAGGTATAGGATTAGGGTGAGTGTGAGAGATAGGGTTAGCGTGATGGGGAGGGTAGGGTTTAGGTTTAGGATGAGTGTGAGTTTTAGGATGAAGGTTATGGTTAGGGTTAGGGTTAGTGTGAGGATTAGGTTTAGGGTGAGAGTTATGGTTAGTGTTAGGGTGAGGGTGAGGGTTAGAGTTAGGGTGAGGGTTAGGGTTAGGTTTAGCATTAGGGTGAGGGTGAGGGTTAGGATGAGGGTTAGGGTGAGTGAGGGTTATGGTTTGGGTGAGGGTTAGGGTGATGGTGAGGGCTAGGGTGAGGGTGAGGTTTAGGGTTAGGGTTAGGGTTATTTTGAGGGTGAGGGTTAGGGTGAGGGTTAAGGTTAGGTTTAGCATTAGAGTTAGCAAGAGGGTGAGGGAGAGGGTTAGGTTTAGCATTAGTGTTAGGTTTAGGGTTAGCCTTAGGGTTAGGGTGATGGTGAGGTTGAGGCATAGGGTCAGGGTTAGGGTTAGGGTTAGGGTGAGTGTTAGTGTTAGGGTGATATTTACAGAAAGGGTGAGGGTTACGGTTCGGCTTATGTTGAGGGTGAGGGTTAGGGTGAGGGTTAGGGTTAGGGTTAGGGTTAGTGTGAGCATTAGTGTTAGGGTTAAGGGTTAGGTTAAGTTGAGGGTAAGGTTTAGGGTAAGGTTTAGGGTGAGAGTGAGGTTTAGCGAGAGGGTTAGGTTTAAGGTGAGGGTTAGGGTGAGGGTTAACTTTGGGGTGAGGGTTAGGGTTATGGTTAGGGTTAGGCTGAGTGTGAGGGTGAGGTTGAGGTTTAGGTTTAGGGTGATCTTTAGGGTTAGGGTGAACTTTAGGTTTAGGTTTAGGTTTAGAATGAGGATTAGGCTGAGGGGTGGGGTTAGGATTAGGGTTGGGGTGAGGGTTAGGGTTAGGGTTAGGTTTAGGGTTAGGGTTAGGTTGAGGGTAAGGGTTAGGTTGAGGGTAAGGGGGAGGGGGAGGGGTAGAGTTAGGTTTAGGGTTAGCCTGAGGATTCAGGTGAGCATTAGGATTACAGTTAGTGTTAGTGTTAGGATTAGGTTTAGGGTGAGGGTTAGGTTTAGGGTTGGTTGTAGGGTGAAGGTTATGGTTCAGTGTGGGGTGAGGGTAAGGGTTAGGGTGAGAGTGAAGGTTTAGCATGAGGGTGGGGGTTAGTGTTAGGGTTAGGGTTAGGGTGCGGGCTAGGCTTAGGGTGAGGGTTAGGGTTAAGTTTAGGGATAGGGTGAGCATTAGTGTTAGGGTTAGGGTTAGTGATAGTGTTAGGGTGAGCATTAGGCAGAGTGGTAGGGTTAGGTTTAGTGTGACGGTTAGGTTTAGTGTGATTGATAGATTTAGGGTTAGGGTGAGGGTAAGTGTTAGGGTGAGGGATAGGGTGAAGGTGAAGTTTAGGGTTAGCATTAGGGGTAGGGGTAGGGTTAGGTTTAGGTTTAGGATTAGGTTGAGGGTTAGGGTTAGGGTTAGGGTGATGGGGAGGTTAGGATTTAGGTTTAGGATTAGGGTGAGGGTTAGGATGAAGGTTATGGTTATGGTTCGGGTTAGTGTGAGGATTAGGTTTAGGGTTAGGGTTAGGGTACGGGTGAGGGTGAGGGTTAGGGTTAGGGTGAGCGTTAGGTTTAGGGTTAGCATTAGGGTGAAGGTTAGGGTTAGGGTTAGCGTGAGGGTTAGGGTAAGGGTGAGCGTTATGGTTAGCATTAGGGTTAGGGTTGGGCTTAGTGTGAGGGTTAGGTTTAGAGTTAGGTTTAGGGTGAGGTAGAGGGTGAGGGTTAGTGTTAAGGTTGGGGTGAAGTTTAGGGTTAGGGTGAGGGTTAGAATTAGGGTAAGGTTTTGGGTGAGGTTTAGGGTTAGGGTTAGAGTGACGTTTAGGGTGAAGTTTAGGGTTAGGGTGAGTTTTAGGGTGAGGGTGAGGATTAGGTTTATGCTTTGGGTAAGGGCTAAGGTGAGGGTGAATATTAGGGATAGCATTAGTTTTAGGGTGAGGGTGAGGGTTAGGGATAGGTTTAGGATTCGGGTTAGGGCTACGCTGAGGATGAGTATTAGGGTTAGGTTTAAGGATAGGGTGAGGATTAGGGTTAGGGTTAGGTTTAGGGTGAGCGTTAGGCTGAGGGGTAGGGTTAGGGTTAGGGTGGGAGTTAGGTTTAGTGTGATTGTTAGGGTTAGGGTTAGGGTGAGAGTAAGGGTTAGGGTGAGAAATAGGGTGAGAGTGAGTTTTAGGGTTAGGGTTAGGTTTAGGATTAGGGTGAGTATGAGGGTGAGGGTTAGGGTGAGGGTGAGGGAGAGGGTAAGTTTTAGGGTTAGAATTAGGGTGAGAGTTAGGATGAAGGTTATGGTTAGGGTTAGGTTTAGTGTGAGGAATAGAGTTATGGTTAAGTTTAGGGTTAGGGTGAGGGTGAGGGTGAGGGTTAGTTTTAGGGTTAGTGTAAGGGTTAGGGTGAGGTTTAGGGTGAGGGTAAAGTTAGGGTTAGCATTAGGTTTAGGGTGAGGTTGAAGGTTAGTGTTAGGGTTAGGTTTAGGGGGAGGGCTAGGCTGAGGGTGAGGGTTAGGTTTAGGTTTAGGGATAGGGTGAACTTTAGGGTTAGGGTTAGGGTTAGGGTGAGCATTAGGCAAGGGGTCGGTTTAGGGTTAGTGTGAAGTTTAGGTTTAGTGTGCTTGTTAGGTTTAGGGTTAGGGTGAGTGTAAGGGTTAGGGTGAGGGATAGGGTGAGGGTGAGGGTTAGGGTTAGCATTAGGGTGAGGGTTAGGGTTAACGTTAGGGTGAGGCTTAGAGTAAGGGTGAGTGTTAGGGTTAGCATTAGGTTTAGGGTTAGGTTTAGTGTGAGGGTTAGGTTTAGGTTTTGGTTTAGGTTGAGGTTGAGGGTTAGGGTTATGGTTAAGGTTATGTTTAGGGTTAGTGTGAGGGTGAGGGTTAGTGTGAGGGTAAGGGTTACGGTGAGGGATGGAGTGAGGTTGAGGTATAGGGTTAGCGTTAGGGTTAGGGTGAGGTACAGGGTTAGGTTTAGGATTAGGGTGAGGGTGAGAGTTAGGGTTAGGGTGATGTTGAGTGTAGGGTTTAGGATTAGGATTAGTCTGAGTTTTAGGGTGAAGGTTATGGTTAGGGTTAGGGTTATTGTGAGGATTAGGTTTAAGTTTAGGGTTATGGTTAGGGTTAGGGTGAGGGTGAGGGTTAGGGTTAGGGTTAGCATTAGGATGAGGGTTAGATTTAGGGTTAGGGTGAGGGTTAGGATGAGTGTGAGGGTTAGGATTTCGGTGAGGGTTAGGGTGACGGTGAGGTTTAGGGTGAGGTTCAGGGTTAGGGTTAGGATTTGCATTAGGGTGAGGGTTAGGATTAGGGTAATGTTGAGGGTGGGGGTTAGGGTGAGGGTTAGGTTTCGGGTTAGGTTTAGGGTTAATATGAGCATTAGGGTTAGGGTTAGGTTTATGGTTAGAGTTAGGCTGAGGGTGAGGGTGAGGGTTTGGGTTAGGGTGATCTTTAGGGCTAGGTTGAGGTTTAGGTTTATGTTTACGTTTAGCATGAAGATTAGGCTGAGGGGTGGGTTTACGATTAGGGTTAGGGTGAGGGTTAGGGTTATGGTTAGCGTACGGGTGAGGATAAGGGTTAGGGTGAGGGTAAGGGGGTGGTTGTGAGGTAGGGTTAAGGTTAGGTTTGGGCTGAGGATTCTGGTGAGCATTAGGATTACGGTTAATGTTAGTGTTAGGGTTAGGGTTAGGGTGAGGGTTTGGATTATGGTTAGGGTGAGGTTTCGGGTGAGGGTTAGGGTTACCGTGAGTTTTAGGGAGAGGGTGAGGGTTAGGTTTAGGGTGAGGTTAAGGGTTAGGGAGAGGGTTAGGGTGAGGGTGAAGGTTAGGGTTACAATTAGGTTTAGGGTAAGGGTGAGGGTGAGTGTTAGGGTTAGGGTTAGGTTGAGGGCTAGGCTGAGGGTGGGGGTTAGGATTAGGGTTAGGGTGAGGGTTGGGGTAAGAGTGAGCATTAGGGTTATCATTAGATTTAGGGTTAAGGTTAGTGTGAGGTTTAGGTTTAGGTTTAGGGTTAGGATGAGTGTTAGGGTTAGGGTTAGGATTTGGGTCAGGGTGAAGTTTAGGGTTAAGATTAGCTTTAGGATTAGGGTGAGTGTGAGGGTGAGGGTTAGGATTAGGGTGAGGGTGAGGGTAGGGTTTAGGGTTAGAATTAGGGTGAGATTTAGGATGAGGTTATGGTTAAGGTTAGGGTTAGTGTGAGGATTAGGGTTATGGTTAATGTTAGGGTTAGGGTTAGGTTGAGGGTGAGGGTTAGGTTTAGGGTGAGGGTAAGGTTGAGGTTGAGGGTTATGATGAGGGTGAAGATTAGGTTTAGCATTAGGTTTAGGGTGAGGGTGAGGGTTAGGTTTATTGTTAGTGTTAGTGTGAAGGTTAGGGTTAGGTTTAGGGTTAGGATGAGGGTTAGGCTGAGGTTTAGGGTTAGGGTTAGTGTAAGGCTTAGGGTTAGTTTGAGAGGTAGGGTTAGGGGGAGGGTAAGGGTTAGGGTTAGAGTCAGGGTGAGAGTGTTGGGTAGGGTTAGTGATAGGGGTGGCCTGAGGATTCCGGTGAGCATTAGGATTACAGTTAGTGTTAATGTTAGGATTAGGTTTAGGATGAGTGTTAGGATGAGGGCTAGGATTAGGATTAGGTTGAAGTTTAGGGTGAGGGTTAGGGTTAGGGTGAGTTGTAGGGTGAGGGTGAGGGTTAGGTTTAGGGTGAGGGTAAGAGTTAGGGTGAGGATTAGTTTGAGGGTGAAGGTTAGGGTTAGCACTAGGTTTAGGTTGAGGGTGAGGATTAGTGTTAGGGTTTGGGTGAGGGCTAGGCTGAGGGTGAGGGTTAGGTTTAGGTTTTGGGATAGGGTGAAGATTAGGGTTAGGGTTAGGGTTAGGGTGAGCATTAGGCAGAGGGGTAGATTTGGGTTTAGGGTGAGGGTTAGGTTTAGTATAATTGTTAGGTTTAGGGTTAGTGTGAGGGTAAGGGTTACGGTGAGGGATAGGGTGAAGGTGAGGTTTAGGGTTAGCATTAGGGTTAGAGTTAGGGTGAGGGTTAGAATTAGGTATAGGATTAGGGTGAGTGTGAGAGATAGGGTTAGCGTGATGGGGAGGGTAGGGTTTAGGTTTAGGATGAGTGTGAGTTTTAGGATGAAGGTTATGGTTAGGGTTAGGGTTAGTGTGAGGATTAGGTTTAGGGTGAGAGTTATGGTTAGTGTTAGGGTGAGGGTGAGGGTTAGAGTTAGGGTGAGGGTTAGGGTTAGGTTTAGCATTAGGGTGAGGGTGAGGGTTAGGATGAGGGTTAGGGTGAGTGAGGGTTATGGTTTGGGTGAGGGTTAGGGTGATGGTGAGGGCTAGGGTGAGGGTGAGGTTTAGGGTTAGGGTTAGGGTTATTTTGAGGGTGAGGGTTAGGGTGAGGGTTAAGGTTAGGTTTAGCATTAGAGTTAGCAAGAGGGTGAGGGAGAGGGTTAGGTTTAGCATTAGTGTTAGGTTTAGGGTTAGCCTTAGGGTTAGGGTGATGGTGAGGTTGAGGCATAGGGTCAGGGTTAGGGTTAGGGTTAGGGTGAGTGTTAGTGTTAGGGTGATATTTACAGAAAGGGTGAGGGTTACGGTTCGGCTTATGTTGAGGGTGAGGGTTAGGGTGAGGGTTAGGGTTAGGGTTAGGGTTAGTGTGAGCATTAGTGTTAGGGTTAAGGGTTAGGTTAAGTTGAGGGTAAGGTTTAGGGTAAGGTTTAGGGTGAGAGTGAGGTTTAGCGAGAGGGTTAGGTTTAAGGTGAGGGTTAGGGTGAGGGTTAACTTTGGGGTGAGGGTTAGGGTTATGGTTAGGGTTAGGCTGAGTGTGAGGGTGAGGTTGAGGTTTAGGTTTAGGGTGATCTTTAGGGTTAGGGTGAACTTTAGGTTTAGGTTTAGGTTTAGAATGAGGATTAGGCTGAGGGGTGGGGTTAGGATTAGGGTTGGGGTGAGGGTTAGGGTTAGGGTTAGGTTTAGGGTTAGGGTTAGGTTGAGGGTAAGGGTTAGGTTGAGGGTAAGGGGGAGGGGGAGGGGTAGAGTTAGGTTTAGGGTTAGCCTGAGGATTCAGGTGAGCATTAGGATTACAGTTAGTGTTAGTGTTAGGATTAGGTTTAGGGTGAGGGTTAGGTTTAGGGTTGGTTGTAGGGTGAAGGTTATGGTTCAGTGTGGGGTGAGGGTAAGGGTTAGGGTGAGAGTGAAGGTTTAGCATGAGGGTGGGGGTTAGTGTTAGGGTTAGGGTTAGGGTGCGGGCTAGGCTTAGGGTGAGGGTTAGGGTTAAGTTTAGGGATAGGGTGAGCATTAGTGTTAGGGTTAGGGTTAGTGATAGTGTTAGGGTGAGCATTAGGCAGAGTGGTAGGGTTAGGTTTAGTGTGACGGTTAGGTTTAGTGTGATTGATAGATTTAGGGTTAGGGTGAGGGTAAGTGTTAGGGTGAGGGATAGGGTGAAGGTGAAGTTTAGGGTTAGCATTAGGGGTAGGGGTAGGGTTAGGTTTAGGTTTAGGATTAGGTTGAGGGTTAGGGTTAGGGTTAGGGTGATGGGGAGGTTAGGATTTAGGTTTAGGATTAGGGTGAGGGTTAGGATGAAGGTTATGGTTATGGTTCGGGTTAGTGTGAGGATTAGGTTTAGGGTTAGGGTTAGGGTACGGGTGAGGGTGAGGGTTAGGGTTAGGGTGAGCGTTAGGTTTAGGGTTAGCATTAGGGTGAAGGTTAGGGTTAGGGTTAGCGTGAGGGTTAGGGTAAGGGTGAGCGTTATGGTTAGCATTAGGGTTAGGGTTGGGCTTAGTGTGAGGGTTAGGTTTAGAGTTAGGTTTAGGGTGAGGTAGAGGGTGAGGGTTAGTGTTAAGGTTGGGGTGAAGTTTAGGGTTAGGGTGAGGGTTAGAATTAGGGTAAGGTTTTGGGTGAGGTTTAGGGTTAGGGTTAGAGTGACGTTTAGGGTGAAGTTTAGGGTTAGGGTGAGTTTTAGGGTGAGGGTGAGGATTAGGTTTATGCTTTGGGTAAGGGCTAAGGTGAGGGTGAATATTAGGGATAGCATTAGTTTTAGGGTGAGGGTGAGGGTTAGGGATAGGTTTAGGATTCGGGTTAGGGCTACGCTGAGGATGAGTATTAGGGTTAGGTTTAAGGATAGGGTGAGGATTAGGGTTAGGGTTAGGTTTAGGGTGAGCGTTAGGCTGAGGGGTAGGGTTAGGGTTAGGGTGGGAGTTAGGTTTAGTGTGATTGTTAGGGTTAGGGTTAGGGTGAGAGTAAGGGTTAGGGTGAGAAATAGGGTGAGAGTGAGTTTTAGGGTTAGGGTTAGGTTTAGGATTAGGGTGAGTATGAGGGTGAGGGTTAGGGTGAGGGTGAGGGAGAGGGTAAGTTTTAGGGTTAGAATTAGGGTGAGAGTTAGGATGAAGGTTATGGTTAGGGTTAGGTTTAGTGTGAGGAATAGAGTTATGGTTAAGTTTAGGGTTAGGGTGAGGGTGAGGGTGAGGGTTAGTTTTAGGGTTAGTGTAAGGGTTAGGGTGAGGTTTAGGGTGAGGGTAAAGTTAGGGTTAGCATTAGGTTTAGGGTGAGGTTGAGGGTTAGTGTTAGGGTTAGGTTTAGGGGGAGGGCTAGGCTGAGGGTGAGGGTTAGGTTTAGGTTTAGGGATAGGGTGAACTTTAGGGTTAGGGTTAGGGTTAGGGTGAGCATTAGGCAAGGGGTCGGTTTAGGGTTAGTGTGAAGTTTAGGTTTAGTGTGCTTGTTAGGTTTAGGGTTAGGGTGAGTGTAAGGGTTAGGGTGAGGGATAGGGTGAGGGTGAGGGTTAGGGTTAGCATTAGGGTGAGGGTTAGGGTTAACGTTAGGGTGAGGCTTAGAGTAAGGGTGAGTGTTAGGGTTAGCATTAGGTTTAGGGTTAGGTTTAGTGTGAGGGTTAGGTTTAGGTTTTGGTTTAGGTTGAGGTTGAGGGTTAGGGTTATGGTTAAGGTTATGGTTAGGGTTAGTGTGAGGGTGAGGGTTAGTGTGAGGGTAAGGGTTACGGTGAGGGATGGAGTGAGGTTGAGGTATAGGGTTAGCGTTAGGGTTGGGGTGAGGTACAGGGTTAGGTTTAGGATTAGGGTGAGGGTGAGAGTTAGGGTTAGGGTGATGTTGAGTGTAGGGTTTAGGATTAGGATTAGTCTGAGTTTTAGGGTGAAGGTTATGGTTAGGGTTAGGGTTATTGTGAGGATTAGGTTTAAGTTTAGGGTTATGGTTAGGGTTAGGGTGAGGGTGAGGGTTAGGGTTAGGGTTAGCATTAGGATGAGGGTTAGATTTAGGGTTAGGGTGAGGGTTAGGATGAGTGTGAGGGTTAGGATTTCGGTGAGGGTTAGGGTGACGGTGAGGTTTAGGGTGAGGTTCAGGGTTAGGGTTAGGATTTGCATTAGGGTGAGGGTTAGGATTAGGGTAATGTTGAGGGTGGGGGTTAGGGTGAGGGTTAGGTTTCGGGTTAGGTTTAGGGTTAATATGAGCATTAGGGTTAGGGTTAGGTTTATGGTTAGAGTTAGGCTGAGGGTGAGGGTGAGGGTTTGGGTTAGGGTGATCTTTAGGGCTAGGTTGAGGTTTAGGTTTATGTTTACGTTTAGCATGAAGATTAGGCTGAGGGGTGGGTTTACGATTAGGGTTAGGGTGAGGGTTAGGGTTATGGTTAGCGTACGGGTGAGGATAAGGGTTAGGGTGAGGGTTAGGGGGTGGTTGTGAGGTAGGGTTAAGGTTAGGTTTGGGCTGAGGATTCTGGTGAGCATTAGGATTATGGTTAGTGTTAGTGTTAGGATTAGGTTTAGGGTGAGTGTTAGGATTAGGGTTAGGGTGAGTTTTAGGGTTAGGGTGAGTTGTAGGGTGAAGGTGAGTGTTAGGTTTATGGTTAGGGTAGGGGTTACGGTGAGGGTTCGGGTGAGGGTGAAAGTTAGGGTTTGCATTAGGTTTAGGCTGAGGGTGAGGGTTAAGGTTAGGGTTAGTTTTAGGGATAGGGTAAGGATTAGGGTTAGGGTTAGGGTTAGAGTGAGCATTAGGCTGAGGGGTAGGGTTAAGGTTAGGGTGAGTGTAAGGGTTAGGGTGAGGGATAAGGTGAGGGTGAGGATTAAGTTTAGGGTTAGGATTAGGATTAGATTTAGGGTGAGGTTGAGGGTGAGGGATTGGGTTAAGGTTAGGGTTACGATTAGATTTAGGTTTAGGGTTAGGGTTTGGGTTAGGGTGAGGTTGAGGGTTAGGTTGAGGGTTAGGGTTAGGGTTATGTTTAGGCTTAGGATTAGTGTGAGGATTAGGGTTATGGTTAGAGTGAGGGTGAGGGTAAGCTTTAGGGTTATATTTAGGGTAAGGTTTAGGGTGAGGGTTAGGGTGAGGGTGAGGGCTAGTATTAGTGTGAGTGTTAGGGTGAGTGTTAGGGTGAGAGTTAGGTTTAGTGTTAGGGTTAGGGTGAGGTTTAGGGTTAGGTTTATGGTGAGGGTGAGGGTTAGGGATATGGTTAGGGTTAAGTTGAGGGTTTGGGTTTGGGTTAAGTTGAGGGTGAGTGATCAGTTGAGGGTAAGTTTGAGGGTTAGGGTTAGGGTGAGGGTGAGGTATAGGTTTAGAGATAGGCTGAGTGTGAGAGTGAGGGTTAGGTTTATGGTTAGGGTGAGGGTGAGGTTGAGGGTTAGGATTAGGATTAAGTTTAGGGTTAGGCTGAGGGTGAGGTTGACGGTAAGCCTGAGGGTGAAGGTTAGAATTAGGATGATGTTTAGGGTTAGGCTTAGGGTGAGGGTGAGGGTTAAGGCAAGGGTGAGGGTTAGCGTTAGGGTGAGGGTAAGGTTTAGGTTGAGGTTAAGGGTGAGGGTGAGGGGTAGGGGTAGGGTTAGGGTTAGCATGAGGATTCGGGTGAGCATTAGGATTATGGTTAGTGTTAGTGTTAGGGTTAGGGTTAGGGATAGGTTTAGGGTGAGGGTTAGGATTAGGGTTAGGGTGAGGTGTAGGGAAAGGGTTAGGGTAAGGGTGAGTTTTAGGGTGAGGGTGATGGTTAGGTTTAGGGTGAGGGTAAAGGTTAGGGTGAGGGTTAGGGTGAGGGTGAAGGTTAGGGTTAGCATTAGGTTTAGGGTGAGTGTGAGGGTTAGTGTTAGTGTTAGGGTTAGGTGAGGGATAGGCTGAGGGTGAGGATTAGGTTTAGGTTTAGGGATAGGGTGAGGATTAGGGTTAGGGATAGGGATAGGGTTACGGTTAGGGTGTGCATTAGGCAAAATTGTAGGGTTAGGGTTTAGGTGAGGTTTAGGTTTAGTGTGTTTGTTAGGTTTAGTGTTAGGGTGAGGGTAAGGGTTAGGGTGAGGGATAGGGTGAGGGTCAGTGTTAGGGTTAGCATTAGGGTTAGGGTTAGGCTTAGGGTGAGGATTAGGTTTAGAATTAGGGTAAAGGTTAGGGTGAATTAGGGTGAGCGTTAGGTGTAGGGTGCGGGTTAGGGTTAGGGTGAGTTTTAGGGTGAGGGTGAGGGTTATGTTTAGGGTGAGGGTAAGGGTTAGGGTGAGGGTTAGTGTGAGGGTGAAGATTAGGGTTAGCATTAGGTTTAGGGTGAGTGTGAGGGTTAGTGTTAGTGTTAGGGTTAGGGTGAGGGCTAGGCTGATGGTGAGGGTTAGGTTACGTTTAGGGATAGGGTTAGGATTAGGGTTAGGGTTAGGGATTGGGTTAGTGTTAGGGTGTGCATTAGGCAAAAGGGTAGGGTTAGGGTTTAGGTGACGGTTAGTTTTAGTGTGATTGTTAGGTTTAGTGTTAGGGTGAGGGTAAGGGTTAGGGTGAGGGATAGGGTGAGGGTGAGTGTTAGGGTTAGCATTAGGGTTAAGGTTAGGGTTAGGGTGAGGATTAGGTTTAGGGTTAGGTTAAGGGTTAGTGTGAGGGTGAGGGTTAGTGTTAGGGTGAGGGTTAGAGTAAGGGTGAGTGTTAGGTTTAGAATTAGGTTTAGGGTTAGGGTTAGCATGAGTGTTAGGTTTAGGGTTAGGGTTATGGTGAGGTTGATTGTGAGGGTGAAGGTTATGGTTAGGGTGAGGTTTAAGTTTAGGGTGAGGGTTAGGGTTAAGGTTAGGGTTAGAGTGAGGTTTAGGGTGAGGGGTAGGGTTAGGGTGAGTTGTAGGGTGAGGGTGAAGGTTAGGTTTACGTTGAGGGTAAGGGTTAGGTTGAGGGTTAGGGTGAGGGTGAAGGTTAGTGTTAGCATTAGGTTTAGGGGGAGGGGTAGGGTTAGGGTTAGGGTTAAGTTTAGGTTTAGGGCTAGGCTGAGGATGAAGGTTAGGGTTAGGTTTAGGGATATGGTGAGCATTAGGGTTAGGGTTACGGTTAGAGTGAGCAGTAGGCTGAGGGGTAGGATAGGGTTAGGGTGAGGGTTAGGTTAAGTGTGATTGTTAGGGTTAGGGTTAGGCTGAGGGTAAGGGTTAGGGTGAGGGATAAGGTGAGGGTGAGGTTTAGGATTATGGTTAGGTTTAGGATTACAGTTAGGATGAGGGTGAGAATTAGGGTTAGGGTGATGGTGAGTGTAGGATTTAGGGTTAGGGTTATGGTTAGAGTGAGCGTTAGGCTGAGGGGTAGGTTTAGGATTAGGGTGAGGGTTTGGTTTAGTGTGATTGTTAGGGTTAGGGTTAGGGTGAGGGTAAGGGTTATGGTGAGGGATAGTGTGAGGGTGAGGGTTAGGCTTAGGGTTAGGTTTAGGATTAGGGTGAGGGTGAGGGTGAGAGTTAAGTATAGGGTGATGATGAGGGTAGGGTTTAGGGTTAGGATTAGTGTGAGTTTTAGGATGAAGGTTATGGTTATGGTTAGGGTTAGTGTGATGATTATGTTTAGGTTTAGGGTTAGGGTTAGGTTTAGGGTGAGGGTGAGGGTTAGGGTTAGGGTAGGGTTAGGGTTAGGGTTAGCATTAGGGTCAGGGTTAGTGTTAGGGTTAGGGTGATGTTTAGAGTAAGGGTGAGCGTTATGGTTAGGATAAGGGTTAGTTTTAGGGTTACTGTGAGGGTTAGGGTGAGGTTTAGGTTTAGGGTGACATTTAGGGTGTGGGTTAGGTTTAGGGTGAGTCTAGGTTTTAGGTTTAGAAATAGGGTGAGGGTTAGGATGAAGGTTATGCTTAGCCTTAGGTTTAGTGTTATGGTTAAGGTTAGGGTTAGTGTTAAGGTGAGGGTGAGTGTTAGGGTAAAGGTTAGGGTGAGGGTTAGGGTTAGGGTGAGGGTTAGTGTTAGTGTTAGGATTAGAGTGAGTTTTAGGTTGAGTTTTAGGTTAGGGTTAGGGTGACGTTTAGGGTGAGGGTTAGGGTTAGGGTGAGTTTTAGGGTGAGAATGAGGGTTAGGTTTATGGTTTCTGTAAGGGTTATTGTGAGGGTTAGGGTGAGGGTGAAGTTTAGGGTTAGCATTAGGTTTAACTTGAAGGTGAGGGTTAGGGTTAGGGTTAGGGTGAGGGTTAGGTTTAGTGTGATTGTTAGGGCTAGGGTTAGGGTGAGGTTAAGGGTTAGGGTGGGAAATAGGGGGAGGGGGAGGGGGAGGGTTAGGGTTAGGCTTAGTTTTAGGATTAGGGTGAGTGTGAGCTTGAGGTTTAGGTTTAGGGTGAGGGTGAGGGTAGGTTTTATGGTTAGAATTAGGGTGAGGTTTAGGATGAAGCTTATGTTTATGGTTATGGTTAGTGTGAGAATTAGGTTAATGGTTAAGTTTAGGGTTAGGGTTAGGGTGAGGGTGAGGGTTAGGGTTAGGGTAAGGTTTAGGCTTAGGGTTATTGTTAGGCTTAGGGTTAGGGTTAGGGTGAGGATGAGGGTTAGGGTTAGGGTTAGGGTGAGGGTTTGGCTTTGGGTGATATTTACGGTGAGGGTGAGGTTTAGGGTGAGGGCAAGGGTTAGGGTGAGTGTGAGGGTTAGGGTGATGGTGAGGTTTAATGTGACAGTGAGGGTTAGGGAGAGGGTTAGAGTTAGGGTGATATTTAGGGTAAGGGTGAGGGTTAGAGTGAAGGTGAGGTTTAGGGTGAGAGTTAGGGTTAGGGTTAGGGTTAAGGTTACGGTTAGGGTGAGTGTGAGGGTAGGGTTTAGGGTTAGAATTAGGATGAGTGTTAGGATGAAGTTTATGGTTAGGGTTAGGGTTAGTGTGAGGTTTAGGTTTATGGTTAAGGTTAGGTTTAGGGTGAGGGTGTGTGTGAGGGTTAGGGTTAGGGTTAGGGTTATTGTTAGGGTTAGGTTTAGGGTTAGGGTTAGGTTTAGGTTGACGGTGAGGGTTAGGGTTAGCGTTAGCGTTAGCGTTAGGGTTAGCGTGAGGGTGAGTGAGAGGGTTAGGTTTAGGACTAGCGTTAGGTTTAGGGTTATTCTTAGGGTGAGGGTGATGGTGAGGCTGAGCCTTAGGGTGAGGTTTAGGGTTAGGGTTAGGGTGAGGGTTAGGGTTAGCTTGATATTTTGGGTGAGCGTGAAGGTTAGGGTGTGAGTGAGGGTTAGGGTGACGGTGAGGGTTAGGGTTTGGGTGAGGGTTAGGTTTTGGGTGAGGGTTTTGGTGTCGGTGAGGGTTAGGGTTTGTGTTAGGGTTAGGGTTAGGTTAAGGGTTAGGGTGAGGGTTAGGGTTAGGGTTAGGGTTAGGTTGAGTTTGAGGTTGAGGGTTAGGTTTAAGGTGAGTTTAAGTTTTAGCATGAGGGTTAGGGTGAGGGTGAAGATTGGGGTTAGCATTTGTGTTAAGTTGAGTGTGAGGCTTAGGGTGAGGGTTAGGGTGAGGTTTTGGGTGAGGGTTAGGGTGAGGGTTAGGTTTAGGGTTAGGGTTAGGGTTAGTGTGAGGATTAGGGTTAGGGTTAGGGTGTGGGTAAGGGTTAGAGTGAGGTTTAGGAAGAGGTTTAGTGTTACTTTGAAGGTTAGGGTGGGGTTAGGGTTAGGGTTAGGGTGAGGATTAGGGTTAGGGTTAAGGTGCGGGTAAGGGTTAGAGTGAGGTTTAGGAAGAGGGTTAGGGTTACTTTGAAAGTTAAGGTGAGGGTTAGGATTAGGGTTAGGGTGAGGGTATATGTTATGGTGAGAGTTAGGATTAGGGTTAAGGTTAGGGTTAGGGATAGGTTTATTGTTAGGGTTAGCGTTAGGATTAGGGTAAGGGTGAGGGTTAGGTTTAGGTTTAGGGTTAGCGTTATTGTTAGCATTATGGTTAGGTTTGTGGTGAGGGGTAGTTTTAGTGTGAGGGTTAGGGTTAGGGTGCGGGTAAGGGTTAGGGTGAAGGTTAGGTTAAGGGTGAGCATTAGGGTTAGCATTAGGTTTAGGGTTAGGGTTAGGCTGAGGGTTAGGTTTAGGGTTAGGTTTAGTGTGAGGGTAAGGGTGAGGGTTAGGTTTAAGGTTGGGTGAGGGTTAGGGTTAGGGTTAGGTTCAGGGTTAGGGTGAGGGTGAGGGTGAGGGTGAGGGTTAGGGTGAGGGTGAGGTTGAGGGTGAGGATTAGGGTTAGGGTAAGGGAGAGGGTGAAGTTGATGTTTAGAGTTAGGATTAGGATTAGGGTTAGGGTGAGGGTTCAGAGAGCATGAGGTTAAGGGTTAGGGTGATAGTTAAGGTGAGGGTGAGAATTAGGGTTAGGGTTAGGTTTAGGGTGAGGGTTAGTGTGAGGGTTATTGTTAGGTTTAGGTTTAGGTTTAATGTAAGGATTAGGGAGAGGGTTAGGGTTAGGGTGAAGGTTAGGTTTAGCGTGAGGGGTAGGGTGACTGTGAGAGTAAGGGTTAGGGTGAGGGTTAGGGTGAGGCTGAGGGTTAGGGTTATTTTTAGTGTTAGGGTGAGGGTTAGTGTTAGGTTTAGGGTTATGGTGGGGGTTAGGATGAGGGTTGGGGTTAGGGTTAGGTTTAGGTTTAGGATGAGAGATAGGGTGAGTGTGAGGTTTAGGGTTACGGTTAGGGTTAGGGTTAGGGTGAGGGTTCGGGTGAGGGGTAGGTTTAGAGTTAGGGTTAGGGTGAGGTTTAGGGTTAGGTTAAATTTTAGTTTGAGGGTTAAGTTTATGGTGAGGCTATGGGTTAGATTGAGGGTTAGGTTGAGGGTTAGGGTTAGGGTGAGGTTGAGTTTTAGGGTGAGGGTGAGTCTAAGGTTTGGGGTGAGAGTAAGCATTAGGATGAGGGTTAGGGTTAGAGTGAAGTTTAGGTTTAGCATTAAGTTTAGGGTGAGGGTGAGGGTTAGGATTAGGGTTAGGGTTAGGTTGAGGGCTAGGCTGAGGGTGAGGGTTAGCGTTAGCTTGAGGCTTAGGGTGAGCATTAGGATTAAGGTTAGTGTTAGTGTTATTGGTAGTGGTAGGGTTAGGGCGAGGGTTAGTGTGAGGGTTAGGGTGAGGGTTAGGGTGATGGTTTGGGTGAGCATGAGTTTTAGTGTGGGGATGAGGGTTAGGTTTAGGGTGAGGGTAATCATTAGGGTGGGGGTCAGGATGAGAGTGAATGTTAGGTTTAGCATTAGGTTTAGGGTGAGGGTCAGGGTTATGTTTAGGGATAGGGTGAGGATTAGGGTGTGGGTTAGGGTTAGGGTGGGTGTTAGGCTGAGTGGTAGGGTTAGGTTTAATGTGTTTGTTAGTGTTAGGGTTAGGGTGAGGTTAAGGGTTAAGATTAGGGATAGGGTGAGGGTGAGTGTTAGAGTTTGCATTAGGTTTAGGGTTAGGGTGAGGGTTAGGGTTAGGATTAGGATTAGGGTGAGAGTTTGGATGATGGTTATGGTTAGGGTTAGAGTTAGTGTGAGGATTAGGGTTAGGGTTAGGGTTAGGGTGAGGGTAAGGGTTAGGTTGAGGTTTAAGGTGAGGGTGAGGGTTAGGTTTAGGGTGAGGTTAAGGGTTAGAGTGAGGGTTAGGTTTTGGGTGAAGTTTAGGGTTATGGTTAGGGTTAGGGTGAGGGTGAGTGTTAGTGTTAGGGTTAGGGTGAGGATTATTGTTAGGGTTTGGGTTAGTGGAAGGCTGAGGGTGAGGGTGAGGGTTAGGTTTATTGTTAGGGTTAGGGTTAGGGTGAGGATTATGGTGAGGGTGAGCGTGAGTTTGAGGGTGAGGGTTAGGTTTAGGTTGAGGGTTAGGTTTACGATTAGGGTTAGGATGTGGGCTAGGGTGAGGATGAGTGTTATGGTTAGGGTTAGGTTGTGGGTTAGTGTTAGGTTGAGGGTTCAGGTGAGGGGTAGGTTTAGGGTTAGGGTTAGGGTGATTATAAGGGTTAGGGTGAGGTTTAGGGTGAGCGTGAGGTTTAGGGGGAGGGTTAGGTTTAGGGTGAATGTTAGGGTGAGGGTTAGGTTTAGGGTTAGAGTGAGAGTATGTGTTAGGGTGGGGGTTTGGGTGAGGGTTAAGGTTAGGGTGAGGGTTAGGGATAGAGTTAGGGTGAGAGTTAGGGTGAGGGTGATGGTGAGATTTAGGGTTTGGATTAGGTTCAGGGTGAGGGTGAGGTTCAGGGTTAGGATTAGTGTTAATGTTAGGTTTAGGCTGAGGGTAAGGGTGAGGGTCAGGTTTAGGGTTAGGGTGAGGGTAAGGTTTAGGGTGAGGCTTAGGCTGAGGGTGAGTTTTAGGGAGAGGGTTAGGGTTATGTTGAGGGTTATGGTTAGGTTTAGGGTATGGGTGAGAGAGAGGGTTAGGTTTAGGATTAGGTTTAGGTTTGTGATTAGGCTTAGGGTGAGGGTGATGTTGACGGTGAGGTTTAGGGTGAGAGTTAGGTTTAGGATTATGGTGAAATTTAGGGTTAGAGTGATTTTTAGGGTGAGGGTGAGGGTGAGGGTGAGGGTTAGGGTGTGGGTGAGGCTTAGGGTGACGGTGAGGGTTACGGTGACCGTGAGCATTAGGGTGAGGGTTAGGATTAGGGTTAGCGTTAGGGTGAGTGATAGGGTTAGGGTTAGGGTGAGGGTGAGGATTAGAGTGAGGTATAGGGTTAGGGTTAAGGTTAGGGTTAGTGTGAGGATTAGGGTTAGGGTTAGGTTGAGGGTGAGGGTTAGGGAGAGGTTTATGGTTAGGGTGAGGGAAAGGGTGAAGGTTTGGGTTAGGGTTAGGTTGAGGGTTCGGGTTCGGGTTCGGGTTAGGGTGAGGGATAGAATTAGGGTGATGGTGAATGTTAGGGTGAGGGTGAGGTTTAGGGTGAGTGTGACAGTTAGGGTGTGGCTGAGGGTTAGGATTACTGTGAGGTTTAGGGTGAGGGTGAGCGTTAGGGTTAGTGTTAGCATTAGGGTGAGGGTTAGGAATAGGGTTAGGGTGAGGGTGAGGGTTAGGGTGAGGGTTAGGGTTAGGGATAGGGTTATTGTGAGGTTTAGGGTTAGGCTTAGGTTTAGGGTGAGGGTAAGGGTTAGGGTTAGGTTTAGGGTAAGGTTTAGGGTGAGGGTTTAGGTGAGTGCGAGGGTTAGGTTAATGTGAGTGTTAGGGTGAGTGTTAGGGTGAGGTTTAGGTTTAGTGTTAGCGTTAGGTTCAAGGTGAGGATTAGGGATAGGGTTAGGGTTAGGATTAAGGTTATTGTTACGGTTAGAGTTAGGGATAGGGTGAGGGTGAGGGTTAAGTTTAGGGTTAGCATTAGGGTTAGTGTGAGGGTGAGCGAGAAGGTTAGGTTTAGGATTAGTGTTAGGTTTAGGTTTAGTCTTAGGATGAGGGTGATGGTGAGGGTGAGGTTTAGGGTCAGGATGAGGGTTAGGGTTACGGTGAGGTTTAGTGTTAGGGTGATAGTTAGGGAAAGGGTGAGGGTTAAGGTGAGGGTGAGGGTTAATGTGAGTTTGATGGTTAGGGTTTGGGTGAGGGTTAGGGTGAAGTTGAGGGTTAGGGTGAGCGTGAGTGTTAGGGTTAGGGTTGGGGTTAGGGTTAGTGTTAGTGTGAGGATTAGGGTTAGGGTTAAGTTTAGGGTTAGGGTGAGGTAAGTATTTAGGGTGAGGTTTAGGGTGAGAGTGAGGTTTAGGGAGAAGGTTAGGGTTAAGGTGAGGGTTAGGGTGAGGGTTAGGGTTAGTGTGAGGGTTAGGATTAGGGTTAGTGATAGGGGTAGGCTGAGGCTCAGGGTGAGGGTGAGGGTTAGATTTAGGGTGATCTTTAGGGTTAGGTTGAGGTTTAGGTTTAGGTTTCGGTTTAGGATGAGGATGAGGGTGAGGTGGGGTTAGGATTAGGGTTAGGGTGAGGGTTAGCATTAGGGTTAGGGTTATTGTTAGGGTTAGGGTTAGGGTTAGGTTTAGGGTTAGGGTGAGCCTGAGGGTGAGGATGAGTGTTAGGATTAGGGTTAGGAATAGGGTTATTATTAGGGTTAGGGTTAGCATTAGGGTGAGCGTGAGGTTTAGGTTTATGGTTACGGTTAGGTTGAGGCTGAGGTTCAGGGTTAGGGTTAGGATTAGGTTTAGGGTTAGTGTGAGGATTAGAGTTAGGGTTAGGGTGAGCGTAAAGGTTAGGGTGAGGTTTAGGGAGAGGGTTACGGTTACGGTGAGGGTTAGTGTTAGGGTTAGGATATGGATTTGTATTAGGTTGAGGGTTAGGGTGAGGGTTAGGATTAGGGTTAGGTTGTTGTTTAGGTTTAGGGTGAGGTTTAGTTTTAGGTTTAGGAAGAGGATTAGGCTGAGGGGTGGGGTTAGCTTTAGGGTTAGGGTGAGGGTTAGGTTTCGGGTTATGGTTAGGGTTATTTTTGGGTTAGGTTTAGTGTTAGAGTTAGGGTGAGTGTGAGGGTGAGGATGAGATTTAGGATTAGGGTTAGGAATAGGGTTATTGTTACGGTTAGGGTTAGGGTTAGGTTGAGGTTGAGGGTTAGATTTAGGGTTAGAGTTAGGGATTTTGTTAGTGTTAGGGTTAGGGTAAGTGTGAGGTTTAGACTTTGTGTGAGGGTTAGGTTTAGGGATAGGGTTATTGTGAGGGTAAGGGTTAGGGTGAGGGTTAGGGTAAGGGTGAACGTTAGGGTTAGCATTAGGTTAGGGTCAGGGTTAGGGTGAGGGTTAGGGTTAGGTTTAGTCATAGGGTGAGGGTAAGGGTGAGGATTCGGGTTAAGTTTACGGTGAATGTTAGGGTTAGGGTGAAGGTTAGGGTTAGGGTTAGGGTGAGAGTGAGGGTGAGGGTGAGCGTTAGGGTGAGGTTGACGTTGAGGGTGAGGTTTAGGGTTAGGGTAAGGAAGAGGGTGAAGATGAGGTTTATGGTTAGGATTAGGGTGTGGGTTAGGGTGTGGGTGAGGGTTAGGGCTAGGGTTAGGTTGAGTCTTATGGTTAGTGAGAGGGTTGGGTCAGCGTGAGGGTAAGGATTAGGGTGAGGGTTAGGGTGAGGGTTAGGGTTAGTGTGAGGGGTAGGGTGACCTTGAGTGTAAGGGTTAGAGTGAGGGTTAGGGTGAGGCTAAGGGTTAGGGTTTTTGTTAGTGTTAGGGTGGGGGTTAGGGTTAGGTTTAGTGTTATGGTGGGGGTTAGGGTGAAGATTGGGGTTATGGTTAGGCTTATGGTTAGGATGAGGGTTAGGGTTAGGGGGAGGATTAGGGTAAGGGTGAGGGTTAGGGTGAGGGTGATGGTCAGGGTTAGGATGAGGGTTAGTGTTAGGTTTAGGGTTAGTATGAATTCGAGTGTGAGGATGAGGGTTGGGGTTTGGGTTAGGTTAAGGGTGAGTGTGAGGTTCAGGTTTACGATTAGGGTTAGGGTTAGGGTTAGGCTGAGGGTAAGGGTGAGTGTGAGGGTTAGGGATAGAGTGAGTGTGAGGTTTAGGGTTAGGTTTAGGGTGAGGGTTAGAGTTAGGGTGAGGGTTAAGATTAGAGTTATTGTTAGGGTGAAGGTTAGGGTTACGGTCAGGGTGAGGGTTAAGTTTAGGGTTAGATTTAGGGTTAGGGAGAGGGTGAAGGATAGGTTTAGGTTCAGGATTAGGGTTAGCTTTAGGGTTAGGCTTAGGGTGAGGGTGATGGTGAGAGTGTGGCTTAGGGTGAGGGTAAGGGTTAGGTTGTGGTCTAGGGTGAGGGTTTGTGTTAGGTTGACGGTTAGGTTTAAGGTGAGGGTTAGGGTTAGGGTTAGGGATATGGTGAGGATGAGTGCTAGGTTTAGGGTGAGGTTAAGTGTTAGGGTGAGTTTCAGGGTGAGGGTTAAGGTTAGGTTGTTGGTTGGGGAAGGGTGAGGGTAAGGTTTAGGGAGAGGGTAATGGTTAGGGTGAGGGTTAGGGTGGGGGGGAAGGTTAGAGTTAGAATTAGGGTTAGGGTGAGGGTGAAGGTTAGGGTTAGAATTAGGGTTAGGGTGAGGATGATCATTAGGTTTAGGGTTATTGTTAGGGTGAGGGCTAGGCTGAGGGTGAGGCTTAGGGTTAGGGTGAGGGTTAGGTTTAGTGTGAGTGTTAGGGTTAGGGTTAGGGTGAGGGTAAGTGTTAGGGAGAGATATAGGGTGAGGTTGAGTGTTAGGGTTAGCAATATGGTTAGGGTTAGGATTAGGGTGAGGGTTAGGGTTAGGTTTAGGGTTAGGGTGAGATTTAGGGTGAGGGTTATGTTTAGGGTTATGTTTAGGGTGAGGGTAAGTGTTAGGGTGAGGTTTAGGGTGAGGGTGAGGGTTAAGCTGACGTTTACGTTAGTGTGAGTGTTAGGGTTAAGGTGAGGGTGAGGGTTAGGTTTAGGGTGAGGTTCAGGGTTATGGTGAGGGTTAGGGTGAGGGTGAAGGTTAGGCTTAGCATTAGGTTTAGGGTGAGGTTGAGGGTTCGGCTTAGGGTTAGGGTTAGTGTGTGGGCTAGTCTGAGGGTGAGAGGGTTAGTATTAGGTTTAGGGTGAGGATTAGGGTTAGGGTGAGGGTCAGGTTTAGGGTTAAGGTTAGGGTTAGGCTTATTTTTCGGGTTAGGGTTAGGTTTAGGGTGAGGGTGCTGGTGAGGGTGAGGGTTAGGTTTAGGGTTAGGTATAGGGTTAGAGTGACGGTAAGGTTTAGGGTGAGGTTTAGGATGAGGGTGAGTTTTAAGGAGAGGGTTAGGGTTAGGGTTAGGGTTAGGGTTAGGGTTAGGGTTAGGGTAAGGGTGATGTTGAGGGTGAGATTTACGATGAGGGTTAGGGTTAGGATTATGGTGAGGGTTAGGGTGAGGCTGATGTTGAGGGTGAGATTTAGGGTGAGGGTTAGGGTTAGGATTATGGTGAGGGTTAGGGTTAGGGTGATGTTTAGGGTGAGAGTGAGGGTTAGGGTGAGGGTGAAATTTAGGATTAGGGTTAGGGTAAGGGCTAGGGTAAGTGTGAGGGTTAGGTTGAGTGTGAGGGTTAGGGTTAGTGTTAGAGTTAGGGTAAGGTTAAGGGTTAGGGTGAGAGTTAGGGTGAGATTGAGGTTTAAGTGTAGCGTTAGGGTTAGTGTGAGGGGTAGGGTGAGGGTTAGGGTTAGGGTTACCTGAGAATTAGGGTTAGGGTAAGGTTGAGGTTGAGGGTGATGTTGAGGGTTAGGGTATGTGTGAGGCTTCGGGTGACGGTGAGGGTTAGGGTGATTTTTAGGTTTAGGGTTAGCATTAAGGTGAGGAATAGGATTAGGGTTAGGGTGAGGTTTAGGGTTAGGGTTAGGTTTAGGGCTAGTGTGAGGATTAGGGTTGGGTTTGGGTGAGGGTAAGGGTTATGGTGAGGATTAGGGTGAGTGTGTGTGTTAGGGAGAGGGTTAGGTTTAGGGTGAGGGAATGGCTGAGTGTTTGGATTAGGGTTAGGTTGAGGGTAAAGTTTCGGGGGAGGCTTAGGGTGAGGGTTAGAATTAGGGTGACGTTTAGGGTTAGGGATAGGGTGAGGGTGAGTGTTAGGATTAGGTTTAGGGTTAGGATGAGGGTTAGGCTGAGGTTCGGGTGAGGGTTAGGGTGTGGGTTAGAATTAGGGTGACGTTTAGGGTTAGGGCTAGGGTGAGGGTGAGTGTTAGAATTAGGTTTATGGTTAGGATGAGGGTCAGGCTGAGGGTTAGGGTTAGGGTTAGGGTGAGGGTTAGGGTTAGTGTGAGAGTTAGGATAAGGTTGAGGGTAAGTGTTAGGATGAGGTTAATGGTGAGGGTGAGGGGTGGGTTTAGGTTCAGGATTAGCTTGAGGATTATCGTGAGTGTTAGGATTATGGTTAGTGTTAGTGTTAGGGTTAGGGTTAGGGTGAGGGTTAGGGTTAGGGTTAGGGTGAGTTTTAGGGTGAGGGTGAGGATTAGGTTTAGGGTGAGGGTAAGGGTTAGGGTGAGGGTGAAGTTTAGGTTTATCATTAGGTTTAGGGTGAGGGCGAGTCTTAGGGTTAAGGTTAGGGTTAGGGTGAGGGCTACTCTGAGTGTGAGGGTTAGGGTTAGGTTTAGGGATAGAGTGAGGATTAGGGTTGGGTTTAGGGTTAGGGTGAGTGTTAGGCTGAGGGGTATGGTTAGGGTTAGGGTCAGGGTTAAGTTTAGTGTGATTGTTAGAGTTAGGTTTAGGGTGAGGTCAAGAGTTAGGGTGAGGGACAGGGTGTCGGTGAGGGTTAGTGTTAACATTAGGGTTAGGGTTAGGGTGTGGTGAGGGTTAGGGCTAGGGTGAGGTTGAGGTTAGGGTTTCGGGTTAGGATTAGGGTGAGGGTTAGGATGATGGTTATGGTTAGGGTTAGGATTAGTGTCAGGATTAGGGTTAGGGTTTGGGTTAGGGTGAGGGTAAGTGTTAGGGTGAGGTTTAGGGTGAGGGTGAGTGTTAGGCTGATTGTTAGGTTTAAGGTGGGGTTTAGGGTTATGGTTAGGGATATGGTGAGGTTGAGGGTTAGGTTTAGTGTGAGGTAAAGGGTTAGGGTGAGGGTAAATGTTAGGGTTAGCATTAGAGTTAGGGTGAGGGTGAGGATTAGACTTGGGGTTAGGGTTAGGGTTAGGGTTAGGGTTTGGGTGAGGGTTTGGGTTAGGGTTAGGATTAGGGTGAGGGTGAGGGTTAGGGTTAGGGTTAAGGTGAGGGTTATTGTTAGGGTTAGGTTTAGGGTTAGGGGAAGGTTGAGGGTGAGGGTGAGGGTTTGGGTTATTGTTAGGGTTAAGGTTAGGGTGAAGGTGAGGGTAAGGGTGAGGGTAAGGGTTAGGTTTAGGGTTAGGGTGATGGTGAGGTTTAGGGTGAGGGTTAGGGTTAGGGTTATTGTGAGGGTTAGGTTGAGTTGTAGAATTAGGGTTATGGTGAGGGTAATGTTTATTGTGAGGGTTATGCTTAGGTTTAGGGTGAGGGTCAGGGTTATGGTGAGGGTTTGGTTGAGATTGAGGTTTAGGGTTAGCGTTAGGGTTAGTGTGAGGGTTAGGGTGAGGGTTATTGTTAGGGTTAGGGTTAGGGTTAGTTTTACTGTGAGGTTGAGGATTAGATTTAGGGTTAGGGTGGGGGTTAAGATTAGGATGAGGGTTAGGGTTAGAATTAGGGTGAGGTTGAGGGTGATGGTTAGGGCTAGAGTGAGGGTGAGGGGAGGGTTTGGGTTAGGATAAGGATTAGGTTTAAGCTGAGGGTAAGGGTGAGGGTGAGGGTTAGGGTTAGTGTTAGGGTGAGGGTCAGTGTGAGGGTTAGGTTAGTGTGAGAGTTAGAGTTAGGGTTAGGATAAGGGTAAGGGTTAGGGTCAGTGTTAGGTTGAGGATGAGTGTTAGGGTTAGGGTTAGGGTTATGGTGAGGGTTAGGATGAGTGTTAGGTTTAGTGTTAAGATGAGGGTTAGAGTGAGGTTTAGGCTTAGTGTTAGGGTTAGGGTTAGGGTGACTGATAGGGTAAGGTTGAGGATTACGGTTTGTGTGAGGGTTAGGTTTAGGGTGAAGGTGAGGGTTATGGTGAGATTTAGGGTTAGGATTAGGTGTAGTTATAGTGTTAGGCTGAGGGTGAATGTGAGGGTGAGTTTGAGGGCTGGGTTAGGGTTACAGTTAGGATTAGGGTAAGGGCTAGACTGAGGGTGAGTTTTAAGGTGAGGGTGAGGGTGAAGGTGATGGTTAACTTAAGGGTTAGGGTTAGGGTGAGGGTTAGCGTTAGGGTTAGAGTGAGGGTTACTGTTAGGGTGATGTTTAGTGTGAGGGTGAAAGTTAGGTTGAGGGTGAGTGTTAGGATGTGGGTGAGGGTTAGGTTTAGGGTGAGGGATAGGGTTACAGTGAGGGTGAGGGTGAGGCGGAGGGTGAGGTTGAGGGTGAGGGTTAGGTTTAGGGTGAGGGTTAGGTTTAGGTTTGGGGTGAGGGTTAGAGTGAGGTTTAGGGTTAGGGTGAGGGTGAGGGTAAGGGTTAGTGTTAGGGTTAGGGTTAGGTTTAGGTTTAGGGTGAGGTTAAAGTTTATGGTGGTGGTTAGTGTGAGGGTGAGGGTGAGGGTTAAGGTTAGAGTTTGGGTTAGGGTTAAGGTAAGAGTGAGCATGAGGGTTAGGGTTAGGATTAGGTTAGGTTTAGGTTTAGGCTGAGGGTGAGGGTGAGGGAGAGGGTGAGGGTTAGGGTTACTTTTAGGTGTAGGATGATCTATAGGGTTACCGGTAAGGTTAGGATTAGTGTGAGGGTTATTGATATTATGTGGGTTAGGGTTAGGCTTAGTGTTAGGGTGAGGGTAAGCCTTAGGGTGAGGGTTAGGGTGAGGGTGAGGGTTAGGCTTAGAGTTAGGGTTAGGGTGAGTGTTAGGGTGAGAGTGAGGGTTAGGGTTAGCGTGAGTGTTAGGGTGAGAGTTAGCGTGAGGTTTAGAGTTAGGGTGAGGGTTAGTATGATGGTTAGGGTTAGGGTTAGGGTTAGGTTGAGGGTTAGGGTGAGGTGAGGGTTAGGTTAGGGTGAGGGTAAGGGTTAGGGTGAAGGAGAGGGTTATTCTGTGGGTTAGGGTTAGGGTGAGGCTTATGGTTAGGATAAGGGTGAAGGTGAGGGTGAGGGTTAGGGTTAGGATTAGGGTTAATATTAGGTTTAGGCTGAGGGTGAATGTGAGGGATGAGGTTGAGGGTTTGGATTAGTGTTAGGACGAGGGTGATGGTAAAGGTTAGGGTTAGTGTGAGGTTTATGGTTAGGGTTAGGGTGAGGTTAAGTGTTACTGTGAGGGTGAGGGTTAGGATTAGGGTGAAGGTGAGGGTGAGGTTGAGGGATAGGGTTAGGATTAGGTTTAGGGATAGGGTTAGGCTGAGGCTGAGGGTGAGGCTGAGGGTGAGAGTTTGGTTAGGGTTATCGTTAGGATTATGGTGAATGCTAGGGTGAGAGTGAGGGTTAGGGTTAGGGTGAGGGTGTGGGTGAGGGTTATGTTTAGGGTGAGGGTTATGGTGACGGTGAGGGTGAGGGTTAGGGTTAGGTTTAGGGTTAGTGTGAGGATTAGGGTTATGGTTAGGGTGAGGATAAGGGTTATGGTGAGGTTTAGGGTGAGGATTAGGGTTAGGGTTAGCGTGAGGGTTAGGTTTAGTGTGATTGTTAGTGTTAGGGTTAGGTTGAGTTTTAGGGTGAGGGTGAGGATTAGGTTAAGGTGAGAGTAAGGGTTAGGGTGAGAGTTAGGGTGAGTGTGAAGTTCAGGGTTAGCATTAGGTTTAGGGTGAGGGTGAGGGTTAGGTTTAGGGTTAAGGTTAGGGTGAGGGCTTGGCTGAGGGTGAGGGTTAAGTTTAGGTTTAGGGATAGGGTGTGGATTAGGGTTAGGGTTAGGGTGAGTGTTAGGCTGTGGGGTAGGGTTAGAGGTCGGGTTAGGGTTCGGTTTAGTGTGATTGTTAGTGTTAGAGTTAGTGTGAGGGTAAGGGTGAGGGCGAGGATTAGGTTAAGGTGAGGGTTAGGGTTAGCATTATGGTTAGGGTTAGGGAGAGGGTTAGGGTTAGGTTTAGGATTAGGGTGAGGTTGAGTGTTAGGGCTAGGGTGAGGTTAATGGTAGGGTTTAGGGTAAGGATTAGGGTGAGGGTTAGGATGAAGGTTTTGTTTACGGTTAGGGTTAGTGTGAGGATTAGGGTTAGGATTAGCATGAAGGTAAGGGTTAGGGTGAGTTTTCGGGTAAGGGTTAGTGTTAGGCTGACACTTAGCGTTATGGTGTGGGTTAGGGTTAGGTTTAGGTATATGGTGAGGGTGAGGGTTAGGTTTAGGTTGCGGTAAAGGGTTAGAGTGAGGGTTCAGTTGATGGTGAAGGTTAGGGTTAGCCTTAGGGTTAGGGTGAGGGTGAGGGTTAGCCTTAGGGTTAGCTTTAGGGTTAGGGTTAGGGTTTGGGTGAGGCTTAGGTTTAGGGTTAGGGTGAGAGTGAGAGTTAGGGTTAGGGTTAGGGTTAGGGTGAGGGTTATTGTTAGGGATAGGGTTACAGTTAGGGTGAGATTGAAGTTGAGGGTGAGGGGTAGGATTATTCTTAGGGTTAGGGTGAGGGTAAGGGTGAGGGTTAGGGTTAGGGTTATGTTGAGGGTGAGGGAGACGGTTAGGTTTAGGATTAGGTTTAGGGTTAGGGTTAGGCTTAGGGTGAGGTTTAGGGTGAGTGTTAGGATTAGGATTAGGTTGAGGCTTAGGGTTAGGGTGATATTTAGGTTGAGGGTGATGGTTAGGGTGAGGGTGGGGGTGAGGGTGAAGGTGGGGGTTAGGGTTAGAGTGTGGGTGAGTGTTAGTGTTAGGATTAGGGTTAGGTTTAGGTTTAGGCTGAGGGTAAGGGTGAGGGTCAGGGTTAGGGTTAGTGTTAGGGTGACGGTGACGGTGAGGGTTAGGGTTAGGTTTACGTTGAGGGTAAAGGAAAGGGTGAGGGTTAGATTGAGTTTGAGGGTTAGGGTTACGGTTAGGGATACTATGAGGGTTAGGGTTAGGGTTAGCATTAGGGGTCTGGTTAGTGTGAGGTTTAGGATGAGGATTAGGCTTAGGGTTAGTGTTAGGGTTAGGGTGATTGTTAGGGTGAGCATGAGGGTGAGGGTTAGGTTTAGGATTAGGGTTAGGGTTAGGGTTATTGTTAGGGTTAGGGTTAGGGTGAAGGTGAGAGTTAGGGTTAGGGTTAAAGTTAGGGTGAGGGTAAGGGTTAGGTTTATAGTTAAGTTAAGGTTTACAGTGAGGGTTAGAGTGAGAGTGAGGCCTAGTTTTAGGGTTAATATTATGGTGAGTATTAGTGTTAGTATTAGTGTTAGTATTAGGTTACTATTTAGTGTTAGTATTTAGTGTATTAGTATTGAGTGATAGGGTTAGGGTGAGGGTCACCCTAACCTAAACCTAAACTTAAGCGTCACGCTTAGGTTTAGGGTGAGGGTGAGGGTTAGGGATAGGTTTAGGGTTAGGGTTATTGTTAGGGTTAGGGTTAAGGTGAGTGTGAGGGTGAGGGTTAGGGATAGCATTAGGTTTAGAGAGAGTGTGAGGGAGAAGATTAGGTTTAGGATTAAGGTTAGGTTTAGGGTTAGGCTTAGGGTGAGGGTGATGGTGAGGGTGAGGCTTAGGGTCAGGGTTACGGTTAGGGTTAGGGTGAGGGTTAGTGTTAGGGTGATATTTAGGGAAAGGGTGAGGGTTAGGGTGAGGATGAGGGTGAGGGTTAGGGTGAGTGTGAGGGTTAGGGTTTGGGTGAGGGTTAGGTTAACGTTGAGAGTTAGGGTGAGGGTGAGTGTAAGGTTTAGGGTTAGTGTGAGGATTAGGGTTAGTGTGGTTAGGGTTAGGTTTAGGGTTAGTGTGAGGATTAGGGTTAGGATTAGCGTTAGCATTAGCGTGAGGCTTAGGGTTACAGTTAGGGTGAGGGTTGTGGTTAGGGATAGGGTTATGGTTAGGATGAGGGATAGGGTTGGGTGAGGGTAAAGGTGAGTGTGAGGGTTAGGGTGAGGGTGAGGGTTAGGATTAGGGTGAGGGTTAGGATTAGGGTTAGGATGAGGGCTAGGGTGAGGGTGAAGGTTAGGATTAGGGTTATGGTTAGGTTGAGGGTTAGGGTTAGGGTGAGGTTTCGGGTGAGTGGTAGGTTTAGGGTTAGAGTTAGGGTGAGGGTAAAGGTTAGGGTGAGGTTTAGGGTGAGGGAGAGATTTAGGGAGAGGGTTAGGGTTAGGGTGAGGGTTAGCTTGAGGGATATGGTTAGGATTAGGGTGAGGGTATGAGTTAGGGTGAGGGTTAGGGTGAAGGTTAGCGTTAGGATGAGGCTTAGGGATAGGGTTAGTGTTATGGTTTGGGTAACGATGAGGGTGAGGTTTAGTTTTAGGATTAGATTCAGGGTGAGGGTGAGGTAAAGGGTGAGGATTAGTGTTAGGGTGAGGGTGAGGGTTAGGTTTAGGTTTAGGGTGAGGATTAGGGTTAGGGTTATTGTGAGGATTAGTGTCAGGGGTAGGGTGAGGGTAAGGGTTATGGTGAGGTTTAGTGTTAGGGTTAGCATTAGGGTTAGCATGAGTGTGAGGGAGATGGTTAGGTTTAAGATTAGGGTTAGGTTTACGGTTAGGCTTAGTGTGAGGGTCATGGTGAGGGTGAGGCTTAGGGTGAGGTTTAGGATTAGGATTAGGGTGAGGGTTAGGGTTAGGGTGATATTTAGGGTGATGGTGAGGATTAGGGTGAGTGTGAGCTTTAGGGTGAGTGTGAGGGTTAGGGTGTGAGTGAGGGTTAGGTTGATGGTGAGCGTTAGGGTGAGGGTGAGTGTTAGGGTTAGGGTTAGCATTAGGGTGAGTGTTAGGGTTAGGCTTAGTGTGAAGGTGAGGGTTAGGTTGAGGGTTAGGGTTAGGGTTAAGGTTAGGGTGAGTGTGAGGATTAGGGTTAGGGTTAGGTTTAGTGTGAGTGTTAGGGTGAGAGTGAGCGTTAGGTTTAGTGTGAATGTTATGGTGAGTGTTAGGGTGAGGGTTAGGTTTAGTGTTAGGGTTAGGGTGAGGGTGACGGTAAGGGTTAGGGTGAGGGTGAGGGTTAGGGATAGGGTTAGGGTTAGGGTTAGGGTTATTTTTAGGGTTAGGGTGAGGGTGACGGTAAGGGTTAGGGTGAGGGTGAGGGTTAGGGATAGGGTTAGGGTTAGGGTTAGGGTTATTTTTAGGCTTAGGGTTAGGGTTAGGGTTAGGGTTAGGGTGCAGGTGAGTGTTAGGGTTAGCGTGAGGGTAAGGGTTAGGGTTATAGTTAGGGTAAGGTTTAGGGTGAAGGTTAGGGTGAGAGTGAGGACTGGTTTTAGTGTGAGTATTAGGGTGAGGGTTATGTTGAGTGTTAGGGTTAGGGTGAGGGTGACAGTTAGTTTTAGGTTGAGGGTGAGGGTTAGTGATAGGGTTAGGGTTAGGGTTATTGTTAGGGTTAAGGTTAGGGTTAGGGTGAGGGTGAGGGTGAGGGTTAGGGATTGCATTATGTTTAGATTGAGGGTGAGGGAGAGGGTTAAATTTAGGATTAGAGTTAGGTTTAGGGTTAGGCATTGGGTGAGGGTGTTGGTGAGGGTGAGGCTTAGGGTCAGGGTTAGGATTAGGGTTAGGGTGAGGATTAGTGTTAGGGTGATATTTAGGGAAAAGGTGAGGTTTAGGGTGAGAGTGAGGGTTCGGTTTAGTGTGAGTGTTAGTGTGAGTGTTAGGGTGAGATTTAGGTTTAGTGTCAGGGTTAGGGTGAGGGTGATGTTAAGGGTTATGGTGAGGTTTAGTGTTAGGGTTAGCATTAGGGTTAGCATGAGTGTGAGGGAGATGGTTAGGTTTAGGATTAGGGTTAGGTTTACGGTTAGGCTTAGTGTGAGGGTCATGGTGAGGGTGAGGCTTAGGGTGAGGGTTAGGATTAGGATTAGGGTGAGGGTTAGGGTTAGGGTGATATTTAGGGTGATGGTGAGGATTAGGGTGAGTGTGAGCTTTAGGGTGAGTGTGAGGGTTAGGGTGTGGGTGAGGGTTAGGTTGATGGTGAGCGTTAGGGTGAGGGTGAGTGTTAGGGTTAGGGTTAGCATTAGGGTGAGTGTTAGGGTTAGGCTTAGTGTGAAGGTGAGGGTTAGGTTGAGGGTTAGGGTTAGGGTTAAGGTTAGGGTGAGTGTGAGGATTAGGGTTAGGGTTAGGTTTAGTGTGAGTGTTAGGGTAAGCGTTAGTTTGCGGGTTAGGTTTAGGATTAGGGTGAGGGTGAGGGTTAGGGTTAGGGTTAGCATTAGGGTGAGGGTTAGGGTTAGGGTTAAGGTGAAGGTGAGGGTGAGGGTTAGGGTGAGGTTAGGGTTAGGGTTAGGCTTAGGATTAGTTTGAGGATTAGGGTTAGATTAAGGGTTAGGATGAGGGTAAGGTTTAGGGTTATAGTTAGGGTAAGGTTTAGGGTGAGGGTTAGGTTGAAAGTGAGGGCTTGTTTTAGTGTGAGTGGTAGGGTGAGTGTTAGGGTGAGGGTTAGGTTTAATGTTAGGGTTAGAGTAAGGGTGAGGATTAGGTTGAGGGTGAGGGTGAGGGTTAGGGATAGGGTTAGGGTTAGGGTTATTGTTAGGGTTAGGGTTAGGGTTAGGGTGAGGTTCAGGGTTAGGCTTAGGGTGAGGGTGATGGTGAGGGTGAGGCTTATGGTAAGGGTTATGGTTAGGGTTAGGCTGAGTGTTAGTGTTAGGGTGATATTTAGGGAAAGAGTGAGGGTTAGGGTGAGGGTTAGGGTGAGGGTTAGGGTTAGGGTAAGGTTTAGGGTGAGGGTTAGGGTTAGGGTTAGTTTGAGGATTAGGGTTAGGGTTAGGGTGAGGGTAAGGGTTATGGTGAGGTTTAGGGTTAGGGTTAGCATTAGGGTTAACATGAGGGTGAGTGAGAGGGTTAGGTTTAGGATTAGGGTTAGGTTTACAGTTAGGCTTAGGGTGAAGGTCATGGTGAGGGTGAGCCTTAGGTTGCGTGTTAGGGTTAGGTTTAGGGTGAGGGTTAGGGTTTGGGTGATATTTATGGTGAGATGTGGGTTAATGTGAGGGTGAGGGTTAGGCTGAGTGTGAGGAATAGGGTGTGCGTGAGGTTTAGGGTGACGTTGAGGGTTAGGGTGAGGGTGAGGTTTAGGGCTAGGGTGAGCATTAGGGTGAGGGTTAGGGTTAGGGTTAGGTTGTGGTGAGGGTTAGGGTGAGGCTTAGTGTTAGGGTTAGGGTTAGGGTTAGTGTGAGGATTAGGGTTAGGGTGAGGGTATGGGTTAGGTTTAGGTTTAGGGTAAGGGTGAGAGTGAGTGTTAAGTTTAGTGTGAGTTTTAGGGTGAGTGTTAGGGTGAGGGCTAGGTTTAGTGTTAGGGTTAGGATGAGGGTGAGTGTTAGCGTTAGGGTGAGGTTAGGGATAGGGTTAAGGTTAGGGTGAGTTTTAGGGATAGGGTTAGGGTTAGGGTTAGTGTTAGGGTGAGGGTTAGGGTTAGGGATAGCATTTGGGTTAGTGTGAGGGTGAGGGAGAGGGTTTGGTTTAGCATTAGGGTTAGGTTTAGGGTTAGGCTTAGGGTGAGGGTGCTGTTGAGGGTGAGGCTTAGGGTCAGGGTTAGGCTTAGGCTTAGGGTGAGGGTTAGTGTTAGGGTGATATTTAGGGAAAGGGTGAGGGTTAGGGTTAGGTTGAGGGTTAGGGTTAGTGTGAGGGTTAGGATTTGGGTGAGGGTTAGGCTGACGGTGATGGTTAGGGTGAGGGTGAGGTTTAAGGTTAGGGTTAGCATTAGGGTGAGGGTTAGGGTTAGGGTTATGTTGAGGGTGAGGGTTAGTGTGAGGGTTAGGTTTAGGTTTATGTTGAGGGTGAGGTTTAGGGTGAGGGTTAGGTTTAGGGTTAGCATTAGTGTTAACGTGAGAGTTAGGGAGAGGGTTAGGTTTAGGATTAGGGTTAGGTTTATGGTTAGGCTTAGGGTGAGGGTTATGGTGAGGGTGAGGCTTAGGGTCAGGGTTAAAGTTAGGGTTAGGGTGAGGGTTAGTGTTAGGTTGATATTTAGGGAAAGGGTGAAGTTTATGGTGAGGGTGAGGTTAAGGTGAGGGTGAGGGTTAGGGTTAGGTTTAACATAAGAGTGAGGGTTAGGGTGAGGGTTATGTTGGGGGTGAGGGTTAGGTTGAGGGTTAGGGTTAAGGTTAGTGTTAGGGTTAGTGTGAGGATAAGGATTAGGGTTAGGGTTAGGGTGAGGGTAAGGTTTAGGGTGAGGTTTAGTGTGAGGGTTAGTGTTATGGTTATTGTGAGGATTAGGGTTAGGTTTAGGTTGAGGGTGTGTGTTAGGGTGAGGGTTAGGGTGAGAGTTAAGGTGAGCGTGAGGGTTAGGGATAAGGTTAGGTTTAGGGTTAGGATGAGGATGAGGGTGAGGGTTAGTGTTATGGTTAGGTTTAGGGTGAGGATAAGGTTCAGGGTTAAGATTCGAGTTTAGATCAGGGTTAGACTGAGAGTGAGGGTTAGGCTTAGGTGATCTTTAGGGTTAGGATGAGGTTTAGGTTTAGGTTTAGGATTAGGATGAGGATTAGGCTGAGGGGTGGGGTTAGAATTAGGGTTAGGAGTTTGTTGAGGGTGAGGTTTAGAGTGAGGTTTATGGTGAGTGTTAGGGTTAGGGGCATTGTTAGGGTTCGGATTGGGGTTCGGGTTAGGGTGAGGGTGAGGGTTAGGTTTAGGGATAGAATTAGGATTAGCTTGAGGGTGAGGGAGAGGGTTAGGTTTAGGATTAGGGTTAGGTTTAGGGTTAGGCTTAGGGTGAGGGTGATGGTGAGGGTGAGGCTTAGGGTCAGGGTTAGGGTTAGGGTTAAGGTGAGGGTTAGTTTTAGGGTGATATTTAGGGAAAGGGTGAGGGTTAAGGTGAGGGTGATGTTTAGGATTAGGGTTAGGTTTAGGGTTATTCTTAGGGTTAGGGTGAGGTGAGGGTGAGGGTTAGGTTTAGTGTGAGGGTTAGGTGTAGGGTTAGGTTTAGTGTGAGGGTAAGGTTTAAGGTGAGGGTTAGGGTAAGGTTGAGCTTTAGGGTTAGCATTAGGGTTAGGGTTACGGTTAGGGTTAGGGTTAGGGTTAGCGTTAGGGTGAGGGTTAGGGTTAGGGTTAGGGTGAATGTGAGGGTTAGGTTGAGGGTTAGTGTTAGGGTTAGCATTAGGGTTAGTGTGAGGGTTAGGTTTTGGGTTAGATTTAGAGTGAGGGTAAGGGTTTGGGTTAGGGTTAGGGTAAGGTTTAGTGTGAGGGTTAGGGTGAGAGTGAGGGTTAGGTTTAGTGAAAGTGTCAGGGTGAGGGTTAGGTTTAGTGTTAGGGTTAGGGTGAGGTTGAGGGATAGGGTAAGGTGAGGGTGAGGGTAAGGGATAGGGTTAGGGTTAGGGTTAGGGTTATTGTTAGGGTTAGGGTTAGGGTTAGGGTTAGGGTGAGGGTGAGGGTTAGGGTTAGGGTTAGCATTAGGGTTAGCATGAGGGTGAGGGAGAGGGTTAGGTTTAGGATTAGGGTTAGGTTTAGGGCTAGACTTATGGTGAGGGTGATGGTAAGGGTGAGGCTAAAGGTCAGAGGTAGGGTTAGGGTGAGGGTTAATGTTTGGGTGATATTTAGGGAAAGGGTGAGTTTTAGGGTGAATGTGACGGTTAGGGAGAGTGTGAGGGCTAGGGTTTGTGTGAGGGTTAGGGTGACGGTGAGGGTTAGGTTTAGGGTGAGGGTTAGGGTTAGGGTTAGCGTTAGGGTGAGGGTTAGGGGTAGGGTTAACTTTAGGGTGAGGTTTAGGTTTAGGGTTAAGCATTAGGGTTAGCGTGAGGGTGAGGGAGAGGGTTAGGTTTAGCATTAGGTTTCGGTTTAGGGTTAGGTTTAGGGTGAGGGTCATGGTGAGGGTGAGGCAAAGGCTCAGGGTTAGGGTTAGGGTTAGGGTGAGTGTTTGTTAGTGTTTGGATGATATTTAGGGAAAGGTTGACAGTTAGAGTGAGGTTGAGGGTTAGGGTGAGGGTCAAGTTTAGGGTTAGGGTTAGCATTAGGTTGAGAGTTAGGGTTCGGGTTATGTTGAGGGTGAGGGTTAGGGTGAGGGTTAGGGTTAAGGATAGGGTTAGGGTGAGGGTAAGGGTTAGGTTGAGGTTTTGGGAGAGGGTTAGGTTTACGGTGAGGGTTAGAGTTAGGATTAGGGTGAGCGTATGTGTTAGGGTGAGGGTTAGGATGAGCTTTACGGTTAGGTTGAGGGTTAGGGATAGGTTTAGGGTTAGGGTTAGTGTGAGGATTCGGCTGAGGGTGAGGGTGAGGGTGAGGTTTAGGTTTTGGGTGATGTTTATGGTTAAGGTGAGTTTTAGGTTTAGGATGAGGATTAGCCTGAGGAGTGGGGTTAGTTTTAGGGTTAAGGTGATGGTTTGGGTTAGGGTTATTGTTAGGTTAGTGTTAGGGTTAGGATGAGGGTGAGGGTGATGATGAGGGTTAGGATTAGGGTAAGGGATAGGGTTATTGTAGGGTTAGGGTTAATGTTAGGGTGAGGGTGAGGGTTAGGTTTAGGGTTAGGGTTTGGGTTACAGTTAGTGTTATGGTTAAGGTTATGTTGAGGGTTTCGGTTTAGTGTAAGGGTTAGGTTTAGGGTTAGGATTAGGGTGAGGGTAAGGGTTAGGGTGAGGGTTAGGGTAAGGGTGAGCGTTAGGGTTAGAATTAGGGTTAGGGATAGGGTTAGGGTGAGTGTTATGGTTAGGGTTAGGGTGAGGGTGAGGGTTAGGGTTAGGTTTAGGGTTAGGGTGAGGGTGAGGGTGAGGGTTAGGGTGAGGGTGAGTTTGAGTTTGAGTTTGAGGGTTGGGGTTAGTTTAGGGTAGAGGGTGAAGATGAGGTTTAGGGTTAGGATTACGGTTAGGGTTAGGGTGAGGGTGAGGGTTAGGGTTAGGGTTAGGTTGAGGTTTAGGCTTAGTTTGAGGGTTGGGTGAGTGTGAAGGTAAGGTTTAGGGTTAGGGTTAGGGTTAAGTTGAGGGTTAGGGTGAGGATTAGGGTTTGGGTTAGGGTGAGAGTATGTGTTAAGGTGAGAGGTAGGGTGAGGGTTAAGGTTAGGGTGAGGGTTAGGGTTAGGTTTAGTGTTAGGCTGAGGGTGAGGTTGAAGGGAGGTTAGGGATAGGGTTATCTTTAGGGTTAGGGTGAGGTTTAAGTTTAGGTTTAGGATGAGGATTAGGCGGAGGGGTGGGGTTTGGATTACGGGTAAGGTGAGGGTGAGGGTTAAGGTTAGGGTTATTGTTAGGGTTAGGGTTAGTGTGAGGGGTAGCGTGACGGTGAGTGTAAGGGTTAGGGTTAGAGTTAGGGTGAGGCTGAGGGTTAGGGTTGTTGTTAGTGTTAGGGTGAGGGTTAGGGTTAGGTTTAGGGTTATGGTGGGGGTTAGGGTGTGGGTTGAGTTTAGGGTTAGTGTTTTGGTTAGGATGAGGGTTAGGGTGAGGGTTAAGGTGAGGGTGAGGATTAGGGTGAGAGTGAGGTTTAGGGTTAGGATTAGGGTTATGGTTAGGATTAGCGTTAGGATGAGGGCTAGGGTGAGGGTGAGGGTTAGGGTTAGGGTTAGGGTTAGGTTGAGGGTTAGTGTTCGGTTGAGGGTTCGGTGAGGTTAGGTTTAGGGTTAGGTTTAGGGTGACTGTAAAAGTTAGGGTGAGTTTTAGGTTGAGGGTGAGCTTTAGGGAGAGAGTTAGTGTTAGGGTGAGGGTTAGGGTGAGAGATAGGATTAGAATTAGGTTGAGGGTATCTGTTAGGGTGAGGGTTAGGGTGAGTGTTAGGGTTAGGATGAGGGTTAGGAATAGGGTTAGGGTTAGGGTTAGAGTGAAGATGAGGTTGAGGGTCATGGTTAAGGTTAGGATTATGATTAGCATTAGGGTGAGGGTAAGGATTAGGGTGAGGGTGAGGGTGAGTGTTAGGTGAGGGTTAGGGTTAGGGTTAGGTTTAGGCTTAGGATTAGTGTGAGGATTAGGGTTAGGGTTAGGGTTAGGGTTAGGGTGAGGGTAAGGTTTATGGTTATAGTTAGGGTAAGGTTTAGTGTGAGTGTTAGTGTGAGAGTGAGGGCTAGTTTTAGTGTGAGTGTTAGGTTGTGTGTTAGGGTGAGGGTTAGGTTTAGTATTAGGGTTAGGTTGAGGGTGAGGTTTAGGTTAATGGTGAGGGTGATGATTAGGGATAGGGTTAGGGTTAAGGTTTGCGTTAGGGTGAGTGTTTGGGTTAGGGATAAGTTGAGGGTGAGAGTTCAGTTGAGGGTTAGTGTGAGGGTAAGAGTTAGGTTGAGGGTTAGGTATAGGTTTAGAGTTAGGCTGAGGATGAGGATGAGGGTTAGGGTTAGGGTGAGGGTGACGGTGAGGTTTAGGATTAGGTTTAGGTTTAGGGTTAGGCTGAGGGTGAGGATGACTGTATGGCTGAGGGTGAGGGTGAGAATTAGGGTGACGTTGAGGGTTAGGGTTAGGTTGAGGGTGAGGGTTAGGGTTAGGTTTACCGTTAGGATGAGGGTTAGGCTGAGGGTTAGGTTTAGGGTTAGGGTGAGGGTGAGGGTTAGTGTGAGGGTTAGGGTTATCGTGAGGTTAAGAGTTAGGGTGAGGGTAAGGGTAAGGGTGAGGGGTAGGTTTAGGGTTGGGGTTAGCATGAGGATTCGGGTGAACATTAGGATTACGGTTAGTGTTAGTGTTAGGGTTAGGGTTAGGGTGAGGGATAGGGTGAGGGTTAAGATTAGGGTTAGGGTGAGGTTTAGGGTAAATGTTAGAGTTAGGGTGAGTTGTAGGGTGAGGGTGAGGGTTAGGTTTAGGGTGAGGGTAAGGGTTAGGGTGAGGGTTAGGGTGAGGGTGAAGTTTAGGGTTAGCATTATGTTTAGGGTGAGGTTGAGGGTTAGTGTTAGGGTTAGGGTTAGGGTGAGGGCTAGGCTGAGGGTGAAGTATAGGTTTAGGTTTAGGGATAGGGTGCGGATTAGGGTTAGGGTTAGGTTTAGGTTGAGGTTGAGCATTAGGCCCAGGGGTTGGGTTAGGGTTTTGGTGAGGGTTAGGTTTAGTGTGATTGTTAGGTTTAGGGTTAGGGTGAGGGTAAGAGTTAGGGTGAGGGATAGCGTGAGGGTGAGGGGTAGGGTTAGCATTAGGGTTAGGGTTAGGGTTAGGGTGAGGGTTAGGTTTAGGTTTAGGATTAGGGTGAGGGTGAGGGTTAGGTTTAGGGTGATGCTGAGGGTAAGTTTTAGGGTTAGGATTAGGGTGAGGGTTAGGATGAAGGCTATGGTTAGGGTTAGGGTTAGAGTGAGGATTAGGTTTAGGTTTAGGGTTAGGTTTAGGGTTAGGGTGAGGGTGATGGTTAGGATTATGGAGAGCGATAGGTTTAGGGTTAGCATTAGGGTGAGGGTTAGGGTTAGGTTTAGGGTGAGGGTTAGGGTAGGGTTGAGCGTTAGGTTTAACATTAGGTTTAGGTTTAGGGTTAGTGTGAGGTTTAGGTTTAGGTTTAGGGTTAGGGTTGAGGGTTAGGGTTAGGGTTAAGGTTAGGGTGAGGGTTAGGTTTAGTGTTAAGATTAGGTTTAGGAAAAGTGGAGTGTGAGGGTGAGGGTTAGAATTAGAGTGAGTGTACGGATGAAGTTTATTGTTTGGGTTAGGGTTTGGGTGAGGATTAGGGTTATGGTTAAAGTTAGGGTGAGGGTTATGTTGAGGGTGAAGGTTAGGGTTAGCATTAAGTTTAGGTTGAGTGTGAGGGTTAGGGTTATTGTTAGTGTTAGGGTTAGGGTTAGGTTTAGGGTTATGGTGGGGTTTAGGGTGAGGGTTGGGGTTAGGGTTAGGGATATGGTTAGGATGAGGGTTAGGGATAGAGTGAGGGTTAAAGTGAGGGTCAGAGTTAGGGTGAGGGTGAGGGATAGGTTTAGGGTGAGGGTTAGGTTTATAATTAGGGTTAGGATGAGGGCTAGGGTGAGGATGAGACTTAGGGTTAGGGTTAGGGTTAGAGTTAGGGTTGAGTTTTCAGGTGAGGGGTAGATTTAGGGTTAGGGTGAGGGTGAGGGTAAAGGTTCGGGTGAGGTTTGGGTGAGGTTGAGGTTCAGTGAGAGGGTTAGGTTTAGGGTGAGGTTTAGAATGAGGGTTAGGTTAGGATTAAGGTGAGGGTATGTGTTAGTGTGAGTGTTAGGGTGAGGGTTAGGGTTAGTATGAGGATTAGGGATAGGGTGGGAAGGTTAGGTTTAGGGTTAGGTTCAGGGTTAGGGTGAGGTTCATGTTAAGGATTAGGTTTAGGGTTAGGGTTAGGCTGTGGGTGAGGGTGAAGGTAAGGTTTAATGTTAGGGTGAGAGTGAGGGTTAGGGTTAGGTTTAAGGTGAGGGTTAGGGTTAGGGTTAGTGTGAGGATTAGGGTTAGATTTAGGGTGAGGGTAAGGGTTATGGTGAGGTTTAGGGTGAGGGTGAGGGTTAGGGAGAGGTTTAGGGTTGGGGTGAGGTTTAGGTATTGGTTTAGAGTTAGACTGAGGGTGAGGATGAGGGTTAGGGTTAGGGTTCGTGTGCGGGTGTGGGTGAGGGTTAGGATTAGGTTTAGTGTTAGGCTGAGGGTGAGGATGACAGTAAGGCTGAGGGTGAGGGTGAGAATTAGGGTTACGTTTAGGGTTAGAGTTAGGGTGAGGGTTAGGGTGAGGTTTAGGTGTACCGTTAGGATGAGGGTTAGGGTTAGGGTTAGTGTGAGGGTTAGGGTTAGTGTGAGGGTTAAGGTTAGGGTGTGGGTAAGGGTTAGGGTGAGGGTAAGGGTGAGGGTGAGGGGTAGGGTTAGGGTTAGCGATAGCATGAGGATTCGGGTGAGCATTAGTATTACTGTTAGTGTTAGTGTTAGGGTTAGGTTTAGGGTTAGCCTTAGGATTAGGCTTAGGGTGAGGTTTAGGGTGAATGTTAGGGTTTGGGTGAGCTGTAGGATGAGGGTGAGGGTTAGGTTTAGGGTGAGGGTAAGGGTTAGGGTGAGGGTTAGTTTGAGGGAGAAAGGTTCAGCATTATGTTTAGTGTGAGGGTGAGGGTTAGTGTTAGGGTTAGGGTTAGGCTAGTGCTAGGCTGAGGGTGAGGGTTAGGGTTAGGTTTAGGGATAGGGTGAGGATTAGAGTTAGGGTTAGGGTTAAGGTGGGCATTAGGCAGAGGGGTAGGGTTAGGATTAGGGTGAGGGTTAGGTTTAGTGTGATTGTTAGGTTTAGTGTTAGGTTGAGGGTAAGGGTTAGGGTGAGGGATAGGGTGAGGGTTAGGGTTAGGGTTAGCATTAGGGTTAGGGTTAGGGTTAGGGTGAGGGTTAGGTTTAGGTTTATCATTAGGGTGAGTGTTAGGGTTAGGGTGATGGTGAGGGGAGGGTTTAGGTTTAGGATTAGGGTGAGGGTTAGGATGAAGGTTATGGTTATGGTTAGGCTTATTGTGAGAATTAGGTTTAGGGTTAGGTTTAGGGTTAGGGTTAGGGTGAGGGTGAGTGTTAGGGTTAGGGTGAGCGTTAGGTTTAGGGTTAGCATTAGGGTGAGGGATAGAGTTAGGGTTAGGGTGAGGGTTAAGTAAGGTTGAGCATTTGGGTTATCATTACGGTTAGGGTTAGGGTTAGTGTGAGGCTTAGGTTTAGGGTTAGGGTTAGGGTGAGGTTTCGGGTTAGGATGAGGGCTAGGGTGAAAGTGAGGGTTAGGGTTAGGTTTATGGTTAGGTTAAGGGTTAGGGTTAGGGTGAGGTTTCAGTTGCGTGTGAGGTTTACAGAGAGTGTTTGGTTTAGGTTGAGAGAATGAGGGTTAGGGTTAGGATTAAGGTGAGGGTATGTGTTGGGGTAAGTGTTAGTGTGAGGGTTTAAGTTAGGATGAGGGTTAGCGATAGGGTGAGAAGGTGAGATTTAGGTTTAGGTTCAGGGTGAGCGTGAGGTTCATGTTTAGAATTAGGCTTAGGGTTAGGGTTAGGTTGTGGGTGAGGGTGAGGGTGAGGGATAGGGTTAGGGTGAGAGTGAACGTTAGGGTTAGGTTTAGGGTGAGGATTAGGGTTAGGGTAAGTGTGAGGATTAGGGTTAGAGTTATGGTGAGGGTAAGGGTTATGGTGAGGTTTAGGGTAAGGGTTATGGTTAGGTTTAGGGTGAGGGTGAGGGTTAGGGAGAGGTTTGGCTTTAGGGTGAGTTATAGGTATTGGTTTAAAGTTAGACTGAGGGTGAGGGTGAGGGTTAGGGTTAGGGTTCATGTGCAGGTGAGGGTGAGGGTTAGGATTAGGTTTAGGGTTAGTTTTAGGCGAAGGGAGATGGTGATGTTTAGAATTAGGCTGATGTTTAGGGTTAGGATTAGGGTGAGGGTGAGTGTTAGGGTTAGGTTTACGGTTAGGATGAGGGTTAGGCTGAGGATTAGGTTTAGGGTTAGGGTTGTGTGAGGGTTAGTTTTAGGGTGAGGGTAAGGGTTAGGGTGAGTGTAAGGGTGAGTGTGAGGGTTAGGATTAGGTTTAGGGTTAGGGTTAGGCTAAGGGAGAAGATGACAGTGAGGTTGATGGTGAGGTTTAGAATTAGGGTGATGTTTAGGGTTAGGATTAGTGTGAGCGTGAGGGTTAGGGTTAGATTTATGGTTAGGATGAGGGTTAGGCTGAGGATTAGGTTTAGGGTTAGGGTGAGGGTTAGGGTTAGTGTGAGGGTTAGTGTTAGGGTGAGGGTTAGGGTTAGGGTGAGGGTAAGGGTGAGGTTGAGGTTTAGGGTTAGGGTTAAGGTTGACCTGAGGATTCGGTTGAGCATTAATATTACGGTTAGTGTTAGTGTTAGGATTAGGTTTACGGTGAGGTTTAGGATGAGGGATAGGATTAGTGTTAAGGTGAGGTTTAGGGTGAGGTTTAGGGTTAAGGTGAGTTGTAGGGTGGGGGTGAGGGTTAGGTTTAGGGTGAGTACAAGTGTTAGGGTGAGGGTTAGGGTGAGGGTGAAGATTATTGTTAGCATAAATTTTATGGTGAGGGTGAGGGTTAGTGTTAGGGTTAGTGTTAGGGTGAGGGCTAGGCTGACAGTGAGGGTTAGGGTTAGGTTTTGGGATAGGGTGAGGTATAGGGTTAGGGTTAGGGTTAGTGTGAGCATTAGCCAGAGGGTTAGGGTTAGGGTTAGGGTTTGGGTTAGGTTTAGTGTGATTGTTAGGTTTAGGGTTAGGGTGAGGGTAAGGTTTAGTTTGAAGGATATGGTGAGGTGAGGGTTAGGGTTAGCATTAGGGTAAGGGTTAGGTTTAGTGTGAGGGTTAGGGTTAGGTTTAGGATTAGGGTGAGGGTGAGAATTAGGATTAGGGTGAGGGTGAGGGTGAGGGTTAGGGTTAGGGTTAGCATTAAGGTGAGAATTAGGGTGAGGGTGAGGGGTAGGGTGAGGGTTAAGTTAATGGTTATCATTAGGGTTAGCGTGAGGGTGAGGGAGAGGGTTAGGTTTAGCATTAGGGTTAGGTTTAGAGTTAGGCTTAGGGTGAGGGTGATGGTAAGGGTGAGGCATACCGTCAGGGTTAGGGTTAGGGTTAGGGTGAGTGTTAGTTTTAGGGTGATATTTAGGGAAAGGTTGAGGGTTATGGTGAGATTGAGGGTTAGGGTGAAGGTGAGGTTTAAGGTTAGGGTTAACATTAGATTGAGGTTTAGGTTTTGGGTTATCCTGATTGTGAGGTTTAGGGTGAAGGTTCGGGTTAGGGTTCAGGTACGGGTTAGTGTGAGGATTAGGGTTAGGGTTTGAGTTAGTGTTAGGGTGAGGGTAAAGTTTAGGGTGAGGTTTAGGGTGAGGTTTAGGGTGAGAGTTAGTTTTAGGGAGAGGGTTAGAGTTAACGTGAGGGTAAGGATGAGGGGTAGAGTTAGGGTTAGGGTGAGGGTATGTGTTAGGGTGAGGGTTAAGGTTAAGGGGGAGGGTTAAGGTTAGGGTTAGGCTGAGCGTGAGGGTGAGTGTGAGGGTTAGGGTTAGGGTGATCTTTAGGGTTAGGGTGAGTTTTAGGTTAGGGTTAGGATGAGGATTAAGCTGAGGGGTGGGATTAGGATAAGGGTTAGGGTGAGGGTTTGGGTTAGGGTTAGGGTTAGGGTGAGGGTAAGGATTAGGGATAGGATTAGGGTTAGGAATAGGGTTATTGTTAGCGTTAGGGTTAGGGTAAGAGAGAGGGTGAAGATGAGGTTTAGGTTTAGGATTAGGGTTAGGGTTAGGGTGAGGTTGAGTGTTAGTTTTAAGGTTAGATTGATGTTTAGGTTTAGTGTGAGGGTTGGGTGAGTGTGAGGGTAAGGGTTAGGTTGAGGGTTAGGGTGAGGTTGAGACTTAGGGTTTGGGTTAGTGTTAGGGTGAGGGTTAGTGTGAGGGTAAGGGCTACGGTTAGGTTTAGGGTTAATGTGAGGATTAAGGTTAGGGTTAGTGTTAGGGTGAGGGTTAGGTTTAGTGTGAGGGGTAGGGTGACGGTGAGGTTAAGGGCTAGGGTGAGGGTTAGGGTGAGGCTGAGGGACAGGGTTATGGTTAGAGTTAGGGTGAGGGTTAGGTTTAGGTTTAGGCTTATGGTGGGGGTTAGGGTGAGGGTTGGTCTTAGCGTTAGCATTAGGTTTAGCCTGAGGGTTAGGGAGAGGGTTAGGTTTAGCATTAGGGTTAGTTTTAGGGTTCGGCTTAAGGTGAGGGTGATGGTGAGGGTGAGGCATAGGGTCAGGGTTAGGGTTAGGGTTAAGTTTAGGGTGAGTGTTAGTGTTAGGGTGATATTTAGGGAAAGAGTGAAGGTTAGGGTGAGGTTGAGGGTTAGGGTGAGGGTGAGGTTTAGGGATAGGGTTAGCATTAAGGTGAGGGTTATGTTTCAGGTTATCATGAGGGTGAGGGTTAGGGTGAGGGTTAGAGTTAGGTTTCGGGTTAGGGTTAGTGTGAGGATTAGAGTTAGGGTTAGAGTGAGGGTAAGGTTTAAGGTGAGGTTTAGGATGAGAGTTAGGTTTAGGGAGAGGGTTAGGGTTAAGGTGAGGGTTAGGATGAGGTTTAGAGTTAGGGTTAGGTTGAGGGCATGTTTTAGGTTGAGGGTTAGTGTGAGGGTTAAGGTTAGGGTGAGGGTTAAGTTTAGGGTTAGCCTGAGGGTGATGGTGAGGGTGAGGATTAGGGTTAGGGTGATCTTTAGGGTTAGGGTGATGTTTAGGTTAAGGTTAGGATGAGGATTAGGCTAAGGAGTGGGATTAGGATTCGGGTTAGGGTGAGGGTTAGGGTTAGGGTTAGGGTGAAGGAGAGGGTGAGGATGAGGGATAGGATTAGGGTTAGGAATAGGGTTATTGTTAGGGTTATGTTAAGAGAGAGGTTGAAGATGAGGTTTAGGGTTAGTGTTAGGGTGCGGTTGAGGGTTAGGTTTAAGGTTAGCTTGAGGTTTAGGGTTAGTGGGAGGGTTGGGTGAGCTTGAGGGTAAGGGTTAGGTTGAAGGTTAGGGTGAGGGTGAGAGTTAACGTGAGGGTGAGGGTGAGGGTGAGGGTTAGGTTTAGGGTGAGGTTAGGGTTAGGATTAGGGTTAGGATGAGGGCTAGGGTGAGAGAGGTTTAGGGTTAGGGTTAGGTTGAGGGTTGGGGTTAGAGTGAGGGTTAGGGTGATGGTTAGGGTTAGGAAGAGGGTTAGGGCTAGGGTTAGGGTAAGGTTTAGGGTGAGGGTTAGGGTTAGGGTTAGTGTGAGGATTAGGGTTAGAGTTATGCTGAGGGTAAGGGTTATGGTGTGGTTTAGTGTGAAGGTGAGGGTTAGGGTTAGGTTTAGCATTAGTGTGAGGGTTAGGGTTAGGGTTCACGTTAGGGTGAAGGTTAGGTTTAGGGTTAGGGTTAGGCTGAGGTTGAGGGTGACGGTTAGGGTAGCGGTGATCATTAGGGTTAGGGTGAGGTTTAGGTTTAGGTTTAGGTTTAGGATGAGGATTAGTCTGAGGGGTGGGTTTAGGATTAGGGTTAGGGTTCGGGTTAGGTTTATGGTTAGGGTTCGGGTGAGGGTAAGGGTTAGGGAGAGGGTAAGGTTGAGGGTGAGGGTTAGGGTTAGGGTTAGGGTTGACCTGAGGATTCGGGTGAGCATTAGGATTATGGTTAGTGTTAGTGTTAGGATTTGGTTTAGGGTGAGGGTTAGGGTGAGGGTTAGGATTAGGGTAGGGTGAGGTTTAGGGTGAGCGTTAATTTTAGTGTGAGTTTTAGGGTGAGGGTGAGGGTTAGGTTTCGGGTGAGGGTAAAGGTTAGAGTGATGGTTAGAGTGAGGGTGAGGGTTAGGGTTAGCATTAGGTTTAGGGTGAGCGTGAGGTTTAGGATTTAGGATTAGGATTAATGTGAGTTTTAGGATGAAGATTATGGTTATGGTTAGGGTTAGTGTGAAGATTAGGTTTAGGGTTAGGGTTAGGATGAGTGTTAGGCTGAGCAGTAGGATTAGGGTTAGGGTGAGGTTTAGGTTTATTGTGATTGTTAGGGTTAGGGTTAGGGTGAGGGTAAGGGTTAGGGTGAGGGATAGGGTGAGGTTGTGTTTTAGGCTTAGGGTTAGGTTTAGGATCAGGGTGAGGGTGAGGGTGAGGGTTAAGGTTAGGGTGAGGGTGAGGGTAGGGTTTAGGGTTAGAATTAGGGTGAGGGTTAGGATGAAGGTTATGGTTAGGATTAGGGTTAGTGTGAGGTTTAGGTTTAGGGTTAGGTTTAGGGTGAGTGTTAAAATGAGCAGTAGGGTTAGGGTTAGGGTGAGGGGTAGGTTTCTCGTGATTGTTAGGGTTAGGGATAGGGTGAGGTTAAGGGTTAGGGTGAGGGATAGGGTGAGGTTGTGTTTTAGGCTTAGGGTTAGGTTTAGGATTAGGGTGAGTGTGAGGGTGTGGGTTAAGGTTAGGGTGAGGGTGAGGTTAGGGTTTAGCGTTAGAATTAAGGTGAGGGTTAGGATGAATGTTATTTTTAGGATTAGGGTTATGGTTAAATTTAGGGTTAGGTTTAAGGTGAGGATGAGGATTAGGCTTAGGGTTAGGGTTAGGGTTAGGGTTAGGGTTATTGTTAGGGTTAGGGTTAGGGTGATGGAGAGGTTTAGGTTTAGGGTTAGCATTAGGTTTAGTCTGAGAGTGAGGGAAAGGGTTAGGTTTAGGATTAACGTTAGGTTTAAGGTTAGCCTTAGGTTGAGGGTTGATGGTGAGGGTGAGGCTAAGAGTGAAGTTAGGGTTAGGGTTAGGGTGAGAGTGAGGATTAGGGTGAGTGTGAGGGTTATGGTGTGGGTGAAGGTTAGGGTGACAGTGATGTTTAGGGTGAGGGTGAGGGTTAGGGTTAGGATTAGAATTAGGGTAAGGGTTAGGGTTAGGTTTAGGGTAAGGGTGATTGTTAGATTGAGAGTTAGGGTTAGGGTTAGGTTGAGGCTTAGGATTAGTGTGAAGATTAAGGTTAAGCTTAGGGTTAGGGTGAGGTTAAGGTTTATAGTTAGGGTAAGGTTTAGAGTGAGGGGGAGGGTGAGAATGAGGGCTAGTTTTAGTGTGAGTGTTAGGGTGAGGGTTAGGTTTAGTGTTAGGGTTAGAATGAGGGTGAGGGTTAGGTTTATGGTGAGGGTGAGGGTTAGGGATAGGGTTAGGGTTAGGGTGAGGGTTAGGGTGAGGGTTTGCATTAGGGGTAATTTGAGGGTGAGGGTACTGTTGAGGGTTAGGGTGAGGGTTAGGGTAAGGGGGAGGATTAGGTATTGGTTTAGAGTTAGGATGAGTGTGAGGGTGAGGGTTTGGGTTAGCGTTAGGGTGAGGGTGAGGGTGAGTGTTAGAATAAGGATGACTTTTAGGGTTAGGGTTAGAGTGAGTCTGAGGGTTAGGTTTTGGTTTACCGTTAGGATAAGGGTTAGGCTGTGGGTTAGGGTTAGGTTTAGGGTGAAGGTTAGGGTTAGTGTGAGGGTTAGAGTTAGGGTGAGGGTAAGGTTTAGGGTGAGGGTAAGGGTGAGGGTAAGGGGTAGGGTTAGGGTTAGGGTTAGCATGAAGATTCGGGTGAGCATTAGGGTGACTAACACTAACCGTAATGGTTAGTGTTAATGTTAGGTTTAGGCTTAGGGTGAGGGTTAGGATTAGGGTTAGGGTGAGGTTCAGGGTGAGGGTTAAGAATAGGGTGAGTTGTAGGGTGAGGGTGAGGGTTAGGTTGAGGGTGGGGGGTAAGGGTTAGGGTGAGGATTAGGGTGAGGGTGAAGTTTAGGGTTAGCATTAGGTTTAGGGTGAGGGTGAGGGTTAGGGTTAGGGTTAGAGTTAAGGTGAGGGCTAGGATGAGGCTGAGGGCTAGGGATAGGTTTAGGGATAGGGTGAGGATTAGGGTTAGGATTAGGGTTATGGTTAGGGTGAGTATTAGGCAGAGTGGTAGGTTTAGGGTTAGGGTGAGGGTTAGGGTTAGTGTGATTGTTAGGTTAATGGTTAGGGTGAGGGTAAGTGTTAGGGTGAGGGAAAGGGTGAGGGTAGGGTTTAGGGTTAGGATTAGTGTGAGTTTTATGATGAAGATATGGTTAGGGTTAGGGTTAGTGTGAGGATTAGGTTTACGTTTAGGGTTAGGATGAGGTTTAGCATGAGGATGAGGGTTAGGGTTAAGCTGAGAGTTAGGTTTAGTGTTAGCATTAGCGTGAGAGTTAGGGTTATGGTTAGGGTGAGTGTTAGGGAGAGTGTAAGGTTTAGGGTTTGGGTGAGGGTTAGAGTGAGGGTTAGGGTTACGGTTATTTTGAGGGTGAGGGTTAGGGTGAGGTTTAAGGTTAGGATTAGCATTAGGATTAGCGTGAGTGTGAGGGAAAGGGTTAGGTTTAGCATAAGGGTTAGGGGTGATATTTAGAGAAAGGGTTAGGGTTAGGGTGAGGTTGAGGGTTAGGGTGAGGGTGAGGTTTAGGGTTAGGGTTAGCATTAGGGTGAGGGTTAGGGTTAGGGTTAGGGTAAGGGTGAAGCTTAGTTTGAGAGTTAGGTTTAGGGTTAGGTTTAGGCTTAGGATTAGTGTTTGGATTAGGGTTAGGGTTAGGGTTAGGGTTAGGGTGCGGTAAGGTTGAGGGTTACAGTTAGGGTAAGGTTTAGGGTGAGGGTTAGGGTGAGATTGAGGGCTAGTTTCAGTGTGAGGGTTAGGGTGAGTGTTAGGGTGATGGTTAGGTTTAGTGTTAGGGTTAGGGTGAGTGTGAGGGTTAGGTTTATGGTGAGGGTGAGGGTTAGGGATAGGGTTAGGTTTAGGGTGAGGGTTTTGGTTAGGGTTAAGTTTTGGGTGAGGGTTCGGTTGAGGGTGAGGGTGAGGGTTAGGGTTAGGTTGAGGGTTAGGTATAGCTTTAGAGTTAGGCTGATGGTGAGGGTGAGGGTTAGGGTTAGGGTTAGGGTGAGGGTGAGGTTTAGAATTAGGGTGACTTTTAGGGTTAGGTTTAGGGTGAGGGTGAGGGTTAGGTTTATGTTCACCGATAGGATGAGTGTTAGGCTGAGGGTTAGGGTTCGGCTTAGGGTGAGGTTTAGGGTTAGTGTGAGGGTTAAGGTTAGGGTGAGAGTAAGAGTTAGGGTGAAGTTAAGGGTGAGAGTAAGGGGTAGGGTTAGGGTTAGGTTTACCATGAGGATTTGGGTGAGCATTAGGATTACGATTAGTGTTAGTGTTAGTGTTAGGGTTAGGGTGAGGGTTAGGGTGAGGGTTAGAATTAGGGTTAGGGTGAGGTTTAGGGTGAGGGTTAGGGATAGGGTGAGTTGTAGGGTGAAGGTGAGGGTTAGGTTGAGGGTGAGGGTAAGGGTTAGGATGAGGTTTAGGGTGAGGGTGAAGGTTAGGGTTAGCATTAGTTTTAGGGTGAGGGTGAGGTTTAGGGTTAGGGTTAGGGTTAGGGTTAGGGTAAGCATCAGGCAAAGGGGTAGGGTTAGGGTTAGGGTGAGGGTTAGGTTTATTGTGTTTGTTAGGTTTAGGGTTAGGGTGAGGGTAAGGGTTAGGGTGAGGGATAGGGTGAGGGTGAGGGTTAGGGTTAGCATTAGGGTTAGGGTTAGGGTTAGGGTGAGGGTTAGGTTCAGGTTTAGGATTAGGTTGAGAGTGAAAGTTAGGGTTAGGGTGATGGTGAGGGTAGGGTTTAGGGTTAGGATTAGTGTGAGTTTTAGGATGAAGGTTATGGTTAGTGTTAGGGTTAGTGTGAGGATTAGGTTTACGCTTAGGGTTAGGGTGAGGGTGAGGGTTAGGGTTAGTGTGAGCTTTAGGTTTAGGGTTAGCATTAGGATGAGGGTTGGGGTGAGGGTTAGGTTGAAGGTTAGAGTAAGGGTGAGGGTTAGGGTTAACATTAGGCTTAGGGTTAGGATTAGTTTGAGTTTTAGGATGAAGGTTAAGTTTAGAGTTAGGGTTAGTGTGAGCATTAGGTTTAGGGTTAGGGGTTAGGCTTAGTGTTAGGGTTGGAGTGAGGGTTAGGGGTAGGGTGAAGGTTAGTTTTAGGGTTAGCATTAGGATGACGGTTAGGGTTAGGGTTAGGGTTAGGGTTAGGGTGAGGTTTAGGTTCAGGTTTAGGATTAGTTTGAGGGTGAAATTTAGGGTTAGGGTGATGGTGAGGGTAGGGTTTAGGGTTAGGATTAGTGTGAGTTTTAGGATGAAGGTTATGGTTAGGGTTAGGGTTAGTGTGAGGATTAGGTTTACGGTTAGGGTTAGGGTTAGGGTTAGGGTGAGGGTGATGGTTAGGGTTAGGGTGAGCATTAGGTTTAGGGTTAGCATTAGGATGAGGGTTAGGGTTAGAGTTAGGTTGAAGGTTAGAGTAAGGGTGAGGGTTAGGGTTAACATTAGGCTAAGGGTTAGGATTAGTTTGAGTTTTAGGATGTACGTAAGTTTAGGGTTAGGATTAGTGTGAGCATTAGGTTTAGGGTTAGGGGTTAGGGTTAGTGTTAGGTTTGGAGTGAGGGTTAGGATTAGGGTGAAGGTTAGGTTTAGGGTTAGCATTAGGATGAGGGTTAGGGTTAGGGTTAGGGTGAGTGTGAGGGTTAGGGTTTGGCTGAGGGTTAGGGTGACAGTGAGTGTTAGGGTCAGGGTGAGGGTTAGGGTTAGGGTTAGCATTAGGGTGAGGGTTAGGGTTAGGGTTATTTTGAGGGTGAGGTTTAGGGTGAGGGTTAAGGTTAGGGTTACCATTAGGGTTAGCATTAGGGTGAGGGAGAGGGTTAGGTTTAGCATTAGGTTTAGGTTTAGTGTTAGGCTTATGGTGAGGGTGATGGTGAGGGTGAGCCATAGGTTCAGGGATAGAGTTAGGTTTAGGGTGAGTGTTAGTGTTAGGGTGATATTTAGGGAAAGGTTGAGGGTTAGGGTGAGGTTGAGGGTTAGGGTGAGGGTGAGGTTTAAGGTTAGGGTTAGCATTAGGGTGAGGTTTAGGGTGAGGGTTATGTTGAGGGTGAGTGTTCGGGTGAAGGGTAGGGTTAGGGTTAGTGTTAGGGTTCGTGTGAGGATTAGGGTTAAATTGAGGGTTAGGGTTAGGTTGAGGGTAAGGTTTAGGGTGAGGTTTAGTGTGAGTGTTTGGTTTAGGTAGAGGGTTAGGGTCAAGGTGAGGGTTAGGATGAGGGTTAGGGTTAGGGTTAGGGTGAGGGTATGTGTTAGGGTGAGGGTTAGGGTGAGGGTAAGAGTTAGTTTTAGGGCTAGGTATAGGGTTACTGTGAGGGTTAGGGTTAGAGTTATTGTTAGGGTTAGGGTTAGGGTGAGGGTGAGGATGAGCATTAGGATTAGGGTTAGGAATAGGGTTATTGTTAGGGTTAGGGTTAACTTTATGGTGAGGGTGAGTGTTACGTTTATTGTGAGGGTTACGTTTAGGGTTAGGTTTCAGGTGAGGGTAAGGATTAGGGTGAGGGTTAGGGTAACTTTAAGCTTTAGGGTTAGCATTACGGTTAGGTTTAGTGTTAGGGTGAGGGTTAGGGTTAGTGTTAGGGTTAGGATGAGGGTGAGGGTTAGTGTGAAGTTTAGGGTGAGGGTTAGGGTTAGGGTCAGTGTTAGGGTTAGGCTTAGTGTTAGGGTGAGGGTGAAGATGAGGGTTAGGATTAGGGTTAGAATAGGGTTATTGTTAGGGTTAGGGTTAGAGTAAGAGAGAGAGTGAAGATGAGGTTTAGGGTTAGGATTAGCATTATGGTAAGGGTGAGGTTGAGGGTTAGGTTTACGGTTAGGTTGAGGTTTAGGGTTAGTGTGAGGATTGGGTGAGCATGAGGGTAAGGGTTAGGGTGAGGGATAGGGTGAGGGTGAGACTTAGGGTTAGGGTCAGTGTTAGGGTGATGTTTAGTGTGAGGGAAAGGTTTAGGTTTAGGGTTAGGGTTAGTGTGAGGATTACGGTTAAGGTTAGGGTTAGGGTGATGGTTAGGGTTAGTGTGAGGGGTAGGGTGACAGTGAGGGTAAGGGTTTGGGTGAGGGTTAGGGTGAGGCTGAGGGTTAGGGTTATTGTTAGTTTTAGGGTGAGGGTTAGCGTTAAGTTTAGGGTTATGGTGGGGGTTAGGGTGAGGGTTGGGTTTAGGGTTAGGGTTAGGATGAGGGTTAGGGTTAGGGTGAGTGTTAAGGTGAGGGTGAGGGTTAGGGTGAGGGATAGGGTTAGGTTGAGGGTTAGGGTTAGGGTGAGGGTGAGGGTGAGGGATAGGTTTAGGGTTAGGGTTAGCATGAGGATTCGGTGAGCATTAGGATTATGGTTAGTGTTAGTTTTAGGTTTAGGGTTAAGTTGAGGGTTAGGGTGAGGTTTAGCATTAGGGTTAGGGTGAGGTTTATTGTAAGGGTTAGGGTTAGGGTGAGTTGTAGGGTGACGGTGAGGGTTAGATTTAGGGTGAGGGTAAGGGTTAGGGTGAGGGTTAGGGTGAGGGTGAATGTTAGTGTTAGCTTTAGGTTTAGGGTGAGGGTTAGTGTTAGGGTTAGGGTGAGGGTGAGGGCTAGGCTGAGGGTGAGGGTTAGGGTTAGGTTTAGGGTAAGGGTGAGGATTAGGGTTAGGGTTAGGGTTAGGGTGAGCATTAGGCAGAAGGGTAAGGTTAGGGTTAGGGAGAGGGTTAGGTTTAGTGTGATTGTTAGGTTTAGGTTTAGGGTGACAGTAAGGGTTAGGGTGAGGGATAGGATGAGGGTGAGGGTTAGGGTTAGCATTAGGGTTAGGGTTAGGGTTAGGGTGAGGGTTAGGGTTAGGTTTAGGTTTAGGTTTAGGGTGAGGGTGAGGGTTAGGGTTAGGGTGATGGTGAAGGTAGGGTTTAGGGTAAGGATTAGGGTGAGGGTTAGGATGAAGGTTATGGTTAGGGTTAGGTTAGTGTGAACATTAGGGTTAGGGTTAGTGTTAGGGTGAGGGTGAGTGTTAGGGTTAGGGTGAGCGTTCGGGTTAGGGTTAGCATTAGGGTGAGTTTTAGGGTTAGGGTTAGTAAGAGGGTTATGGTAAGGGTGAGCGTTAGGGTTAGCATTAGGTTTAGGATTAGGTTTAGTGTGAGGCTTAGGTTTAGTGTTAGGGTTAGGGTGAGTGTTAGGATTAGGGTGAGGATGAGGGTGAGGTTAAGGGTTAGGGTTAGGTTTAGGATTAGAGTGAGTGTGAGGGTGAGGTTTAGGGTTAGGTTGAAGGTGAGGGTAGGGTTTAGGGTTAGAATTGTAGTGAGAATTAGGGTGAAGTTTATGGTTAGGGTTAGTGTGAGGATTAGGGTTATGTTTAAGTTTAGGGTTAGGTTTAGGGTGAGGGTGAGGGTTAGGTTTAGGTTGAGGTTAAGGGTTAGCGTGAGGGTTAGGGTGAGGGTGAAGGTTAGGTTTACCAATAGGTTTCGTGTGAGGATTAGGGTTATTGTTACTGTTAGGTTGAGGGTTACAGTTAGGTTTAGGGTTAAGATGAGGCTTAGGCTGAGGTTTAGGGTTAGGGTTAGGGTGAGGGTTAGGGTTAGTGTGAGGGTTAGGGTTAGTGTGAGGGTTAGGTATAGGTTTAGAGTTAGGCTGAGGTTGAGGGTGAGGGTTAGGTTTAAGGTTAGGGTGAGGGTTAGGGTTAGGGTGAGAGTTAGTGTTAGTGTTAGCGTTAGGGTGAGGATTAGGTTGAGGTTTAGGGTTAGGGTTAGTGTGACGTTTAGGGTGAGGGTTAGGGTTTGGTGAGTTTTACGGTGAGGATGAGGTTTAGGTTTATGGTGTGGGTAAGGTTTAAAGTGAGAGTCAGGGTGAGGGTGAAGGTTAGGATTAGCATTAGGTTTAGGGTGAGGGTGAGGGTTAGGTTTAAGGTTAGCGTTAGGGTTAGGGTTAGGCTGAGGATGAGGATTAGGGTTAGGTTTAGGGAAAGGGTGAGGATTTGGGTTAGGGTTAGGTTTAGGGGGATGGTTAGGATGAGGTGTAGTGTTAGGGTTAGGGTGAGGGTTAGCTTTAGTGTGATTGTTAGGGTTAGGGTTAAGGTGATGGTAAGGGTTAGGGTGAGAGATAGGTTGAGTGTGAGTTTTAGGGTTAGGGTTAGTGTTAGGATTAGGGTGAGTGTGTGTGTGAGGGTTTAGGGTTAGGGTGAGTGTGAGGGTAGGGTTTAGGGTTAGAATTAGGGTGAGGGTTAGGATGAAGGTTATGATTAGGGTTAGGGTTAAAATGAGGTTTATGGTTATGGTTAAAGTTAGGGTTTGGGTTAGGGTGAAGGTGAGGGTTAGGTTTAGGGTGAGGGTAAGTGTTAGGTTGAGGGTTAGGGTGAGGGTGAAGTTTAGTGTTAGCATTAGGTTTAGGGTGAGGGTGAGGGTTAGTGTTAGGGTTAGGGTTAGTGTGAGGGCTTGGCTGAGGGTGAGGTTTAGGGTTAGGTGAAGGGATAGGGTGAGGATTAGGGTGAGGGTTAGGGTGAGGTTTAGGTTTAGTGTGATTGTTAAGTTTAGTGTTAGGGTTAGGGTAAGGGTTAGTGTGAGGGATAGGGTGACATTGAGGGTTAGGGTTAGCATTAGGTTTAGGGTTAGGTTTAGGGTGAGGGTTAGGTTTAGGTTTAGGATTATGGTGAGGGTGAGGTTTAGGGTTAGGGTGATGGTGAGGGTAGGGTTTAGGGTTAGGATTAGGGTGAGAGTTAGGATGAAAGTTATGGTTAGGGTTAGGGTTAGTGTGAGGATTAGGTTTGGGGTTAGTGTTAGGTTTAGGGTGCGGGTGAGTGTTAGGGTTAGGCTGAGCGTTTGGTTTAGGGTTAGCATTAGGGTGAGGGTTATGGTTAGGGTTAGGGTGAGGGGTAGGTAAGGGTGAGCATTAGGGATAGCATTAGGGTTAGGGTTAGGGTTAGTGTGAGGGTTAGGTTTTGGGTTAGGTTTAGGGTGAGGGTGAGGGTGAAAGTTAGGGTTAAGCTTACGGTGAGGGTTAGGTTTAGGGTGAGGGTTAGTGTTAGGGTTAGTGTTAGTGTGAGCATTAGCGTGAGGTTTAGAGTTAAGGTTAGGGTGACATTTAGGGTGAGGGTTAGGTTTAGGGTGAGGGTGAGGGTAGGGTTTAGAGTTAGAATTAGGGTGAGTGTTAGGATGAAATTTATGGTTATGGTTTGGGTTAGTGTGAGGATTAGGGTTATGGTTAAAGTTAGGGTTATTGTTAGGGTGAGGGTGAGGGCTACAGTGAGGGCAAGGGTTAGGGTGAGGCATAGGGTGAGGGTGAGGTTTAGGGTCAGCATTAGGGTTAGGGTTAGTGTTCGGGTGAGGGTTAGGGTTAGGTTTAGGATTAGGGTGAGCGTGAGAGTTAGGGTTAGGGTGATGGTGATGGTAGGGTTTAGGGTTGGATTAGTGTGAGTTTTAGGATGAAGTTTATCTTTAGGATTAAGTTTAGTGTGAGGATTAGGTTTAGGTTTAGGGTTAGGGTTAGGGTTAGGGTGAGGGTGAAGGTTAGGTTTAGGGTGAGGGTTAGGGTGAGGGATAGGATGAGGGTGAGGGTTAGGGTTAGCATTAGGGTTAGGGCTAGGGTTAGGGTTAGCTTTAGGGTTAGCCTGAGGGTGAGGGAGAGGGTTACATTTAAGGTTAGCGTTAGGTTTAGGGTTAGGCTTAGGGTGAGGGTGATTGTGATGGTGAGGCTTAGGTTTAGGATTAGCGTTAGGGTTAGGGTGAGGGTTAGGGTGCGGGTGAGGGTGAGGGTGAGGGCGAGGGTTAGGGTGAGGGTGAGGGTTTGGGTTTGGGTGAGGGTTAGGGTGACGGTCAGTTTTAGAGTGAGGGTAAGGGTTAGGATGAGGGTGAGGGTTAGGGTTAGGATTAGACTTAGGGTGAGGTTTAGGGTTAGGGTTAGGGAGAGGGTGAGGGTTAGGGTGAGGAATAGAGTTAGGGTTAGGTTTAGGCTGAGGATTAGTGTGAGGATTAGGGTTAGGGTTAGTTTTAGGGTGAGGGTAAGGTTTAGGGTTATAGTTAGGGTAAGGTTTAGGGTGAGGGTTAGTGTGAGAGTGAGGGCTAGTTTTAGTGTAAGTGTCTGGGTGATGGTTAGGTTTAGTGTTAGCGGTTGGGTGAGGATGAGGTTTAGGTTTAGGGTGAGGGTGAGGGGTAGGGATAGGGTTAGGGTTAGGGTTATTGTTACGGTTAGGGTTAAGGTTAGGGTGTGGGTGAGGGATAGGGTTAAGGTTAGCATTATGGTTAGCATGAGGGTGAGGGGGAGGGTTAGGTTTAGGATTCGGGTTAGCTTTAGGGTTAAGCTTAGGGTGAGTGTGATGGTGACGGTGAGGCTTAGGGTGAGGGTTAGGTTTAGGGTTATGGTGAGGGTTAGTGTTAGGGTGATATTTAGGGTAAGAGTGAGGGTTATGGTGAGGTTGAGGGTTAGGGTTAGTGTGAGGCTTAGGGTGTGGTGAGGGTTAGGGTGACAGTGAGGGTTAGGGTGAGGCTTAGGGTTAGGTTTAGGATTAGGGTGAGTGTGTGGGTAGGGTTTAGGGTTAGCATTAGGGTGAGGGTTAGGTTGAGGGTGACGGTTAGTTTTAAAGTGAGCATAAGTTTTAGCGTGAGGGTTAGGGTGAGGTTGAAGATTAGGGTTAGCATTAGTGTTAAGGTGAGGGTGAGGCTTAGGGTGAATGTTAGGTTTAGGGTTTTTGTGAGGGTGAGGTTTAGGGTGAGGGGTATTGTTAGGGTTATGTTTAGCGTTAGTGTGAGGATTAGGGTTAGTGTTAGGGTGAGGGTAAGGTTTAGGGTGAGGTTTAGTAAGAGGTTTAGTGTTACTGTGAAGGTTAGAGTTGGGGTTACGGTTTGTGTTAGGGTGAGGGTATGTGTTATGGTGAGGGTTAGGATGAATACTAAAGTTTGGGTGAGTTTTAGGGATAGGGTAGGGTTAGGGTTAGGGTGAGGGTGAGGGTTAGGGTTAGGGTTAGGGTGAGGGTGAGGATGATGGTCAGGGTTCGGATTAGGGTTAGGGTTACAGTTAGGCTGAGCGTGAGGGTGAGGGTGAGGGTTAGGGTTAGGGTTAGGTTGAGGGTGAGGATGATGGTCAGGGTTCGGATTAGGGTTAGGGTTACAGTTAGGCTGAGCGTGAGGGTGAGATTTAGGGTTAGGGTTAGGGTTAGGGTTAGTGTGAAGATTAGGGTTAGTGTTAGGGTAACGGTAAGGTTTAGGGTGAGGTTTAGGAAGAGGTTTAGTGTCACTGTGAAGGTTAGGGTGAGGGTTAGGGTTTGGGTTAGGGTGAGGGTATGTGTTATGGCAAGGGTTAGGATGAGGGTTAAGGTTAGGGTGAGTGTTAGGGATAGGGTGAGGGTTCGGGTTAGGGTTAGGGTGAGGGTGAGGGTTAGGGTTAGGGTCAGGGTCAGGGTGAGGATGATGTTCAGGGTTAGGATTAGGGTTAAGGTTATGGTTAGGCTGAGTGTGAGTGTGAGGGTGAGGGTTAGGTTTAGGGTGATGTTTAGGGTTAGGGTGAGGTTTAGGTTTAGGTTTAGGTTGAGGATTAGGCTGAAGGGTGGGTTTAGTTTTAGGGTTAAGGTGAGGGTTAGGTTTAGGGTTATTGTTAGGTTTAGGGTTAGGGTTAGGGTTAGGTTTAGGTTGAGGGTGAGGGTGAGGATGAGGGTTAGGATTAGGGTTATGGATAGGGTTATTGTTAGGGTTAGGTTTAGGGGTAAGGTGAGGGTGAGGGCTAGGGTTAGGGTTATTGTTAGCATTATGGTTAGGGTTATGGTGAGGTTTAGGTTTAGTGTGAGGGTTAGATTTAGGTTTAGGTTTAGAGTGTGGGTTAGGGTTAGGGTGAGGGTTAGGGTAAGGGTGAGCGTTAGGGTTAGCATTAGGGTTAGGGTTACGGTTAGGGTGAGACTTAGGTTTGGGGTTAGTGTTAGGGTGGGGGTGAGGGTGAGGGTTAGGGTTAAGGTGGGGTGAGTGTTAGGGTTAGGTTGAGGGTCAGGGTTAGGTTTAGGGTTAGGGTGAGAGTGAGGGTGAGGGTTAGGGTGAGGGTGGGGTTTAGGGTGAGGATTAGGGTTAGGGTAAGGGAGAGAGTGAAGATGAGGTTTAGGGTTAGGGTTATGGTGAGGGTGAGGGTTAGGGATAGGGTTAGGTTGAGGTTTAGCGTTAGTGTGAGGGTTAGGTGAGCGTGAGGTAAGGGTTAGAGTGAGGGTTAAGGTGAGGGTGAGAGTTAGGATTAGGGTTAGGGTTATGGTGAGGGTTAGTGTGAGTGTTAGGGTTAGGTTTAGGGTTAGTGTGAGTATTAGGGATAGGGATAGGGTTAGGGTGAGTGTTAGGGTTAATGTGAGGGGTATGGTGACGGTAAGGATAAGGTTTAGGATGAGGCTTAGGGTGAGGCTGAGGGTTGGGGTTATTGTGAGTGTGAGGATGAGGGTTAGGGTTAGGTTTAGGGTTATGATGGGGGTTAGGATGAGGGTTGGGTTAGGGTTAGGTTTATGGTTATGATGAGGTTGAGGGTTAGATTGAGGTTTAGGGTGAAGGTTAGTGTTAGTGTGAGGGTGCAGGTTAGGGTTAGGATTAGGTTTAGGATATGGGCAAGGGTGAGGTTGAGGGTTTGAGTTACGGTTAGGGTGAGATTTAGGGTGAGGATTCGGTGAGGAGTAGGTTTAGGGTTAGTGTTAGGGTGAGGTTTAGAGTGAGGTTTAGTTTTAGGGTGAGGTTTAGGATTAGGATGAGGGTATGTGTTAGATTGAGGGTTAGGGTGAGGTTTAGGGTGAGGGTTAGGGTTAGGGTTAGGGTTAGGGTTAGTGTGAGGATTAGGGTTAGTGTTAGGGTGAGGGTAAGGTTTAGTGTGAGGTTTAGGAAGAGGTTTAGGGTTACTGTGAAGGTTAGGGTGAGTGTTAGTGTTTGGGTTAGGGTGAGAGTATGTGTTATGGCGAGGGTTAGGATGAGGGTTAAGGTTAGGGTGTGTGTTAGGGATAGGGTGAGTGTTAGGGTTAGGGTGAGGGTGAGGGTGAGGGTTAGGTTTAGGGTGAGGGTGAGGATGATGTTCAGGGTTAGGAGGAGTGTTAGAGTTACGGTTAGGCTGAGCGTGAGTGTGAGGATGAGGGTTAGGATTAGGGTGATGTTTAGGGTTAGGGTGAGTTTTAGGTTTAGGTTTAGGTTGAGGATTAGGCTGAGGGGTGGGTTTATTTTTAGGGTTAAGCTGAGGGTTAGGTTATGGTTATTGTTTGGGTTAGGGTTAGGGGTAGGGTTAGGGTTAGGTTTAGGGTGAGGGTGAGGGTGAGGATGAGGGTTAGGATTAGTGTTAGGGATAGGATTATTGTTAGGGTTAGGGTTAAGGGTAAGGTTAGGGTGAGGGTTAGGTTTAGGGTTAGGGTTAGGGTTAGGGTTAGCGTTAGGTTTAGGTTTAGGCTGAGGGTGAGGGTGATAGTGCGTGTGAGGCTTAGGCTGAGGTTTTGTGTTAGGATGAGGGTGAGGGTTAGGGTTAGTGTGATATTTAGGGTGAGGGTGAGGGTTAGGTTGAGGGTGAGGGTTAGGGTTAAGGTGAGGGTTCGGGTTAGGATTAGGGTTAGGATGTGGCCTAGGGTGAGGATGAGGGTTAGGTTTAGGGTGACGGTGAGGGTTAGGTTAACGGTGAGTGTTAGGGTTACGTTTAGCTTTAGGGTGAGGGTTAGGGTTAGAGTGAGGGTAAGGGTTAGGGTGAAGGTTAGGTTTAGAGTTAGGTTTGGTGTGAGGATTAGGGTTAGGGTTAGGGTGAGGGTAAGGGTTAGTGAGGGTGAGGTTTAGGGTTAGGGTGACATTTAGGGTTAATGTGGAGGGTTTTGTTTAGGTTTAGGGTTAGGATGAGGATTAGGCTGAGGGGTAGGTTTAGGGTAAGGGTGAGGATTAGGGTTAGGGTTAGCGTTAGGTTTAGGGTTAGGCTGAGGGTGAGGGTGATGGTGTGTGTGAGGCTTAGGCTGAGGTTTTGTGTTAGGGTGAAGGTGAGGGTTAGGGTTAGTGTGATATTTAGGGTGAGGTTGAGGGTGAGGTTTAGGGTGAGTGTGAGGGTTAGTGTGTGAGTGAGGGTTAGGGTGACGGGGAGGGTTAGGGTGAGGGTGAGAGTTAGCGTTTGGTTGAGGGTTAGGGAGACGGTAAGTGTTAGGTTTAGTGTTAGGGTTATGTTTAGGGTTAGGGTAAGGGTTAGGGTGAAGGGTAGGGTTAGGGTTAGGGTTATGGTGAGGTTTAAGGTGAGGGACAGGGTTAGGGTGAGGGTTAGGTTGAGGGTGAGGTTTAGGTTTAAAGTGAGCATAAGTTTTAGCGTGAGGTTTAGTGTGAGGTTGAAGATTAGGGTTAGCATTAGTGTTAAGGTGAGGGTGAGGCTTAGGGTGAGGGTTAGGGTTAGGGTTAGGTTGAGGGTGAGGTTTAGGGTTCGGGTTAGGTTTAGGGTTAGTGGGAGGATTAGGGTTAGTGTTAGGATGAGGGTAAGGTTTAGATTGAGGTTTAGGAAGAGGTTTAGGGTTACTGTGAAGGTTAGTGTGGGTTAGGGTTTGGGTTAGCGTGAGGGAATGTGTTATGGCGAGGGTTAGGATGAGGGTTAAGGTTAGGGTGAGTGTTAGGGATAGGGTGAGGGTTAGGGTTAGGGTGAGGGTGAGTGTTAGGGTTAGGGTTAGGGTGTGGGTGAGGATGATGTTCCGGGTTGGGATTAGGGTTAGGGTTATGGTTAGGCTGAGCGTGAGGGTGAGGATTAGGTTTAGTGTGATGTTTAGGGTTAGGGTGAGGTTTAGGTTTAGGTTTAGGTTGAGGATTAGGCTGAGGGGTGGGTTTAGGTTCAGGGTTAAGGTGAGGGTTAGGTTTAGGGTTATTGTTAGGGTGAGGGTTAGGTTTAGGTTTAGGGTGAGGGTGAGGGTGAGGATGAGGGTTAGGATTAGGGTTAAGGATAGGGTTATTTTTAGGGTTAGGGTTAGGGTTCAGGTAAGGGTGAGGGTAAGTTTAGGGGTATTGTTAGCATTATGGTTAGGGTTATGGTGAGGGTTAGTTTTAGTGTGAGAGTTAGGTTAAGGTTTAGGGTTAGGGTGCGGGTTGGGGTTAGGGTGAGGGTTAGGGTAAGGGTGAGCATTAGGGTTAGCATTAGGGTTAGGGTTACGGTTAGGCTGAGAGTTAGGTTTAGGGTTATGGTTAGGTTGAGTCTTAGGGTTCGGTTTAGGGTAAGGTGAGAGTGAGGGTGAGGGTTATGGTGAGGGTGGGGTTGAGGGTGAGGCTTAGGTTTAGGGTAAGGGAGAGAGTGAAGATGAGGTTTAGGGTTAGGGTTATGGTGTGGGTGAGGGTTAGGTTTAGGGTTAGGTTGAGGTTTAGCGTTAGTGTGAGGGTTGGGTGAGCATGAGGTAAGGGTTAGAGTGAGGGTTAAGGTGAGGGTAAGGGTTAGGGTTAGGGTTATTGTGAGTGTTAGGGTGAGGGTTAGGGTTAGGTTTAGGGTTATGGTGGGGTTTAGGATGAGGGTTGGGGTTAGGGTGAGGTTTACTGTTAGGATGAGGTTTAGGGTTAGATTGACGTTTAGATTGAGGGTGAGGGTTAGTGTGAGGGTGAGGGTTAGGGTTAGGATTAGGTTTAGGATGAGGGCTAGGGAGAGGGTGAGGGTTAGGGTTATGGTTAGTGTTGGGGTTAGGTTGAGGTTTCAGGTGAGGGGTAGGTTTAGGGTGAAAGTTAGGGTGAGGGTAAGGGTTAGGGTGAGGTTTAGGGTGAGGGTGAGTTTTAGGGTGAGGTTTAGGAATAGGATGAGGGTATGTGTTAGATTGAGGGTTAGCTTTAGCGTTATGGTTAGGGTGAGGATTAGCGTTAGGGTTAGGTTTAGTGTTAGGGTGATGGTAAGGTTTAGCGTGAGGTTTAGGGTGAGAGTGAGATTTAGGGAGAGGTTGAAGGTTAAGGTTAGGGTTAGGGTGAGGCTTAGGGTTAGGGTTAGGGTGAGGGTATGTGTTAGGGTGAGGGTTAGGGTGAGGGTTAGGGTTAGGATGAGTGTTAGGGATAGGGTTAGATTTAGGGTTAGGGTGACGTTGAGGGTGAGGGTTAGGTTTAGGGTTAGCTTCTGGTTGAGGGTGAGGTTCAGGTTTAGGATTAGGGTTAGGGTTTGTGTAAGGGTGAGGGTGAGGGTTAGGGTTAGGGTGAGAGTGAGGATGAGGGTTAGTTTTAGGGTGAGGTTTAGGGTTATGGTTAGTGTGAGGATTATGGTTAGAGTTCGGGTGAGGGTAAGGGTTATGTTGAGGTTTAGGGTGAGGCTGATGGTTAGGGAGAGGATTAGGTTTAGGGTGAGGGTTAGTTATAGGTTTAGAGTTAGGCTGAGGGTGAGGGTGAGGGTTAGGATTAGGGTTAGTTTGTGGGTGAGGGTGAGGGTTAGGATTAGGGTTAGGGTTAGGGTTAGTCTGAGGGTGAGGATGAAGGTGACTGTGAGGGTGAGGTTTAGAATTAGGGTGATGTTTAGGGTTAGGGTTAGGGTGAGGTTGAGGGTTAGGGTAAGGGTGAGGGTTAGGGTTACGTTTAGGGTTAGGATGAGGGTTAGGCAGAGGGTTAGGGTTAGGGTTAGGGTGAGGGGTAGGGTTTGTGTGAGGGGTAGGGCTAGGTTGAGGGTAAGGGTTAGGGGAGGGAAAGGGTGAGGGTGAGGGGTAGCGTTAGGGTTAGGGTTGGCCTGAGGATTCGGGAGAGCATTTAGTGTTTGTGTTAGGATTAGGTTTAGGGTGAGGTTTAGGATTAGGGTTAGGGTGAGGTTTAGGATGAGGGTTAGGGTTAGGGTGAATTGTAGGGTGAGGGTGAGGGTTAGGTTTAGTTTGAGGGTAAGGGTTATGGTGAGGGTTAGGGTGAGGGTGAAGGTGAGGGTTATCACTAGTTTTAGGGTGAGGGTGAGGGTTAGTGTTAGGGTTAGTTTTAGGGTGAGCTCTAAGCTGCAGGTGAGGGTTAGGTTTAGGTTTTGGGATAGGGTGAGGATTAGGGTTAGGGTTAGGGTTAGGGGTAGGGTGAGCATTAGGCAGAGGGGTAGGATTAGGGTTAGGGTGAGTGTTAGGTTTAGTGTGATTGTTAGGTTTAGGGTTAGGGTGAGGGAAAGGGTTAGGTTGTGGGATAGGGTGAGGGTGAGTGTTAGGGTTAGCATTAGGGTTAGGGTTACGGTGAGGGTTAGGGTTAGGTTTGGGATTGGGGTGATGGTGAGATTTAGGTTTAGGGTGATGGTGAGGGTAGGGTTTAGGGTTTGGATTAGTGTGAGTTTCAGGATGCAGGTTATGGTTAGGGTTATGGTTATGGTAGGTTTTACTGTTTAGGTTTAGGTTTAGGGTTATGGTTAGGGTTAGCATTAGGATGAGGGTTAGGGTTAGGGTTAGGGTGACTGCGAGGGTTAGGGTTTGGATGAGGGTTAGGGTGAGGGTGAGGGTTAGTGTGAGGGTGAGGGTTGGGGTTAGGGTTAGCATTAGGGTGAGGGATAGGGTTAAGGTTATGTTGATTTTGAGGTTTAGGGTGAGGGTTAAGTTTAGGGTTTGCATTAGGGTTAGCATGAGGGTGAGGGAAAGTGTTATGTTTAGCATTAGTGTTAGGTTTAGGGTTAGGCTTAGGGTGAGGGTGATGGTGAGGGTGAGGCATAGGGTCAGGTTTAGGGTTAGGGTTAGGGTTAGGGTTAGGGTTAGGGTTAGTGTGAGGATTATCGATAGGGTTAGGGTTAGGCTAAGGGTGAGGTTGAGGTTTATGGTGAGTTTTAGGGTGAGAGTGAGGTTTAGGGAGATTTTTAGGGTCAAGTTGAGGGTTAAGGTGTGGGTTAGGGTTAGGATTAGGGTGAGGGTATGTGTTAGGGTGAGGGATAGGGTGAGGGTTAACGTTAGGGTGAGGGTTAGGGTTAGGGTTACAGTTAGGCTGAGGGTGAGGGTGAGGGTGAGGGTTAGGGTAAGGGTGATCTTTAGTGTTAGGGTGAGGTTTACGTTTAGGTTTGGGTTTAGGATGAGGATTAGGCTGAGGGGTGGTGTTAGGTTTAGGGTTAGGTTTAGGGTTAGCATAAGGGTTAGGTTGAGGTTTAGGGTGAGGTTTAGGTTTAGGGTGAGTTGTAGGATGTGGGTGAGGGTTAGGTTTAGGGTGAGCGTAAGGGTTAGAGTGAGGGTTAGTGTGAGGTTGAGGCTTAGGGTTAGCATTAGGTTTAGGGTAAGGGTGAGGGTTAGGGTTTAGGGTTAGGATTAGTGTGAGTTTATCATGAAGGTTATAGTTAGGGTTAGGGTTAGTGTGATGATTAGGTTTAGGGTTAGGGTGAGTGTGAGGGTTAGGGTTAGGGTGAGGGTTAGGGTTAGGGTTAGCATTAAGGTGAGGGTTAGGGTTAGGGTGAGGGTGAAATTTAGGGTTAGCATTAGGTTTAGGATGAGGGTGAGGATTAGGGGTAGTGTTAGGTTTAGGTCTAGGCTGAGGATGAGAGTTAGGGTTAGGTTTAGGGATAGGTTGACGATTAGGGTTAGGGTTATGGTTAGAGTGAGCGTTAGGCTGAGGGGTAGGGTTAGGGTTAGTGTGAGGGTTAGGTTTAGTGTGATTGTTAGGGTTATGGTTAGGTTGAGGGTCAGGGTTAGGGTGAGTGATAGGGTAAGTGTGAGTTTTAGGCTTTGCTTTAGGTTTAGGATTAAGGTGAGGGTGAGTGTGTGGGTTAGGGTTAGAGTGAGGGTGAGGGTAGGGTTTAGGGTTAGGGTTAGGTTTAGGGTGAGGGTGAGGGTTAGGGTTAGGGTCAAGGTGATGTTGAGCTTTAGGGTTAGGGTTAGGTTTAGGGTGAGGGTGAGGGTTAGGGTTAGGGTCAAAGTGATGTTGAGCTTTAGGGTTAGGGTTAGCGTTAAGGTTAGCCTGAGTTTGAGGGAGAGGGTTAGGTTTAAGATTAGCGTTAGGTTTAGGGTTAGGCTTAGGGTGAGGGTGATGGTGAGGGTGAGGCTTAGTGTGAGGTTAGGGTTAGGGTTAGAGTTAGGGTTAGGGTTAGGGTGATATTTAGGGTGAGGTTGAGGTTTAGGGTGAAGGTAAGGGTTAGGGTGAGTGTGAGGGTTAGGGTGTGGGTGTGGGTTAGGGTGATGGTAAGGTTTAGGGTGTGGTGTGAGGGTTAGGGTTAGGATTAGAATTAGGTTGAGGGTTAGGTTGAGGGTTAAGGTGAGGGTGAGGGTTAGGTTGAGGGTTAGGGATAGGGTTAGAGTGAGGGTTAGGGTGCGGGTGAGGTTTAGTGTTAGCATTAGGTTTAGGGTGAGGTTGAGGGTTAGGGTTTAGGGTTATGTTAAGTGTGAGTTTTAGGATGAAGGTTATGGTTAAGGTTAGGGTTAGTGTGAGGATTAGGTTTAGGGTTAGTGTTAGCGTGAGGATGTGGGTTAGGGTTAGGGTGAGGGTTAGGTTTATGGTTAGGTTTAGTGTTAGGGTTAAGGTGAGAGTGAGGGTTAGGTTTTTGGTGAGGGTGAGGGTTAGGGTTAGGGGTAGGAGTAGGGGTAGGGTCAGGGTGAAGTATAGGTTTAGAGTTAGGCTGAGGGTGAGGGTGAGGATTAGGGTTAAGTTTAAGTTTAAGGTGAGGGAGATGGTTAGGATTATGTTTAGGTTTAGGGTTAGGCTGAGGGTGAGGATGATGTTGAGGGTGAGGGTGAGGGTTAGAATTAGGGTGAAGTTTAGTTTTTGGGTTAGGGTTAGGGTTAGGGTTAGGGTTAGGGTTAGTGTGAGCATTAGGCAGAGGCGTAGGGTTAGGTTTAGGGTGAGGGTTAGGTTTAGTGTGATTGTTAAGTTTAGGGTTAGGGTGAGGGTAAGGGTTAGGGTGAAAGATAGGGTGAGGATGAGGGTTAGGGTTAGCATTAGTGTTAGGGTTATGGTTAGGGTGAGGGTTAGGTTTAGGTTTAGGTTTAGGGTGAGAGTGAGGGTTAGGGTTAGGGTGATGGTGAGGGTAGGGTTTAGGGTTAGGATTACGGTGAGTGTTAGCATGAAGGTTATTGTGAGTGTTAGAGTTAGTGTGAGGATTAGGTTTTGGGTTAGGTTTAGGTTAGGGTTAGGGTGAGGGTGAGTGTTAGGGTTAGGGTGAGTGTTATGTTTAGGGTTAGCATTAGGGTGATGGTTAGGGTTAGTGTTAGGATGAGGTTTAGGGTAAGGGTGAGAGTTAGCATTAGCATTAGGGTTAGGGTTAGGTTTAGTGTGAGGGTTAGGTTTAGGGTTAGGGTGAGGGTTAGGATTATGGTTAGGGTTAGGATCAGGGTTAGGTTTAGTGTTAGGGTTAGGTTTAGGATTAGGGTGAGTGTTAGGGTTAGGTTGATGGTGAGGGTAGGGTTTAGGGTTATAATTAGGGTGAGAGTTAGGATGAACGTTAGGGTTAGGGTTAGGGTTAGTGGAAGGATTAGGGTTATGGTTAAATTTAGGGTTAGGGTTGGGGTGAGGGTTAGGGTTAGTTTTAGGGTGAGGGTAAGGTTTAGTGTGAGGGTTAGCGTGAGGGTGAAAGTTAGGGTTAGCATTAGGTTTAGGGTGAGGCTGAGCGTTAGGGTTATTGTTAGTGTTAGGGTGAGGGTTAGCGTTACGTTTAGAGTTAGGATGAGGGTTAGGGTTAATGTGAGAGTTAGGGTTGGTGTGAGGGTTAGGGTTTGGGTGATTGTAAGGGTTAGGGTGAGGGAAAGGGTGAGGGTTAGGGTTAGGTTTGGCCTGAGGATTCCAGTGAGCATTAGGATTATGGTTAGTGTTAGTGTTAGAATTAGGTTTAGGGTGAGGGTTAAGGTGAAGTTTAGGGTGAGGGTTAGGTTTAGGATGAGTTTAAGGGTGAGGGTGAGGGTTAGGTTTATGATGAGCGTAAGGGTTAGTGTGAGGGTTAGGATGAGGGTGAAAGTTAGGGTTAGCACTAGGTTTAGGGTGAGGGTGAAGGTTAGTGTTACGGTTAGGGTTAGGGTGAGGGCTAGGATGAGGCTGAGGGTTAGGGTTAGGTTTTGGGATAGGGTGAGGTTTAGGGTTAGGGTTAGGGTTAGTGTGAGCATTAGGCAGAGGGTTAAGGTTAGGTTTAGGGTGAGGGTTAGGTTTAGTGTGATTGTTAGGTTTTGGGTTAGCGTCGGGGTAAGTGTTAGGGTGAGAGTTAGGGTTAGGGTGATAGTGTGGGTAGGGTTTACGGTTAGGTTTAGTGTTTGTTTTAGGCTGAAGGATATGTTTAGGTTTAGGGTTAGTGTGAGGATTAGGTTTGGGGTTATGGTTAGGGTTAGGGTTGGGGTGAAGGTTAGCATTAGGGTGAGGGTTAGGGTTAGGATTAGCATTAGGGTGAGGATTAGGGTTAGGTTTAGAGTGAGGGTTATGGTGAGTGTGAAGGTTAGGGTTTGGGTGAGGGTTAGGGTGAAGGTGAGGGTTAGGGTGAGGTTGAGGGTTAGGGTTAGGGTTAGCATTAGGGTGAGGGTTAGGGTTAGGGTAATGTTGAGGGTGAGGTTTAGGGTGAGGGTTAAGTTAAGGGTTAGGGTTAGGATGACTGTGAGGATTATTGTTAGGATTAGGGCATGTGTTAGGGTGAGGGTTAAGTTTAGGGTGAGGTTTAGGGTTAGGGTTACGCTGAGGGTGAGGGTGAGTTTGAGGTTTAGGGTTAGGGTGATCTTGAGGTTTAGGGTGAGGTTTAGGTTTAGGTTTAGGTTTAGGAGGAGGATTAGGCTGAAGGGTGGGTTAAGGATTAGGGTTAGGGTGAGGGTTAGGGTTAGGGGTAGGCTTTGGGTTAGGGTTAGGGTGAGGGTAAGGTTTAGGTTAGGGTTAGTGTGAGGGTTAGGGTTACGGTTAGGGTTAGGGTTAGGGTTAGGGTGAGGTGAGGGTGAGGGTTAGGATTAGGGTTAGGAATAGGGTTATTGTTAGGGTTAGGGCTAGTGTTAGGATGAGGGTGAGGTTTAGGTTTAGGGTTAGGTTCAGGGTTATTGTTAGGGTTAGTGTTATGGTGAGGGTGAGGATTAGGTTTAGTGTGAGGGTTAGGTTTAGTGTTGGGTTTCGGGTGAGGTTAAGGATTCGGGTGAGGGTTAGGGTAAGTTTGAGCTTTAGGGTTAGTGTTAGGTTAGGGTTAGGGTTAGGTTGAGGGTTTGTTTTAGGGTGAGGCTTAGGGTGAGGGTTAACGTTAGCGTGAGGGTTAGGGTTAGGATAAGGGTTAGGCTGAGGGGATGGGGGAGGGGGAGGGTTAGGTTTAGGGTGATCTTTAGGTTTAGGGTGAGGTTTGGTTTAGGTTTAGGTTTAGGATGAGGATTAGGCTGAGGGATGGGTTTAGGATTAGGGTTAGGGTGAGGGTTAGGGTTAGGGTTAGGTTTAGGGTTAGGGTTCAGGTGAGGGTAAGGGTTAGGGTGAGGGTAAGGGGGAGGGGGAGGGGTAAGTTAGGGTTAGGGTTGGCCTGAGGATTCTGTTGAGCTTTAGGATTACTGTTAGTGTTAGTGTTAGGATTAGGTTTAGGGTGACGGTTAGGGTCAGGGTTAGGATTAGGGTTAGGGTGAGGTTTAGGGATAGGGTGAGGATTAGGGTTATGGTTATGGTTAGAGTGCCCATTAGGCTGATGGTTAGCGTTAGGGTCAGGGTGAGGGTTAGGTTTAGGATTAGGGTGAGGGTGATAGTTAGGCTTTGGGTGATGTTGAGGGTAGGGTTTAGGGTTAGGATTAGTGTGAGTTGTAGGATGAAGGTTATGGTTAGGGTTAGGGTTAGTGTGAGGATTAGGTTTCGGGTTAGGGTGAGTGTGAGGGTTAGGGTTAGGGAGAGGGTTAGGGTTAGGGTTAGCATTAGGATCAGGGTTATGGTTAGGGTTAGGGTGACGGTTAGTGTGAGTGTGAAGGTTAGGGTTTGGGTGAGGGTTAGGGTGACAGTAAGGGTTAGGGTGAGGATGAGGGTTAGGGTTAGCATTAGGGTGAGTGTTTTGGTTAGGGTTATGTTGAGGGTGAGGTTTAGGGTGAGGGTTAATGTTAGGGTTAGCATTAGGGTTAGCGTGAGGGTGAGGGAGAGGGTTAGGTTTAGCATTAGTGTTAGGTTTAGTGTTAGGCTTAGAGTGAGGGTGATGGTGAGGGTGAGGCATAGGGTCAGGGTTAGGGTTAGGGTTAGATTTAGGGTAAGGGTGAGGGTATGTGTTAAGGTGAGGGTTAGGGTGAGGGTTAACGTTAGGCTGAGGGTTAGGGTTTGGGTTAGGCTGAGGGGGAGACAGAGGGTGAGTGTTAGGTTTATGGTGATCTTTAGGGTTAGGGTGAGGTTTGGTTTAGGTATAGTTTTAGGATGAGGTTTAGGCTGAGGGGTGGTGTTAGGATTAGTGTTAGGGTGAGGGTTCGGGTTAGGGTTAGGTTTAGGGTTCGGGTAAGGGTTAGTGTGAGGGTAAGGGGGCGGGTGAGGGGTAGGGATAGGGTTAGGTTTGGCCTGAGGTTTCAGGTGAGCATTAGGATTACTGTTAATGTTAGTGTTAGGATTAGGTTTAGAGTGAGGGTTAGGGTGAGGGTTAGGATTAGGGTTAGGGTGAAGTTTAGGCTTAGGGTTAGGATTAGGGTGAGGTGTATGGTGAGGGTGAGAGATAGGTTTAGGGTGAGGGGAAGGGTTAGGGTGAGGTTGAAGGTTAGTGTTTGCATTAGGTTTAGGTTGTGGGTGAGGGTTACGGTTGGGGTTAGGGTTAGGGTTAGGGCTAGGCTGAGGATGAGGGTTAGGGGTAGGTTTAGGGATAGGCTGAGGATTGGTTTAGGGTTATGGTTAGAGTGAGTGTTAGGCTGAGGGGTAGGGTTAGGTTTAGGTTGAGGATTAGGTTTAGTGTGATTGTTAAGGTTAGGGTTATTGGCAGGGTAAGTGTTACGGTGAGGGATAATGTAAGGGTGAGGTTTAGGGTTAGGGTTAGGTTTAGGATTAGGGTTAGGGTGAGGGTGAGAGTTAGGATTAGGATGATGGTGAGGGTAGGGTTTAGGGTTAGGATTAGTATGAGGTTTAGGATGAAGGTTATGGTTAGGGTTAGTGTTAGTGTGAAGATTAGGTTTAGGGTTGGTTTAAGGTTAGGGTTAGGGTTAGGGTGAGGGTTAGGGTTAGGGTGAGCATTAGGGTGAGGGTTAGGGTAAGGGTGAGCATTAGGGTTAGCATTAAGGTTAGGGTTAGGGTTAGGGTGAGGTTATTGGTGAGGGTTAGGGTTAGGGTTAGGCTGACTTTTAGGGTGAGGATTAGGGTTAGGGTGAGTTGTAGGGTGAGGGTGAGGTTTAGGTTTATGGTGAGGGTAAGGGTTAGGGTGAGGTTTAGGGTGAGGGTGAAGGTTAGGTTTAGGTTTAGGGTTAGGGTTAGGGTTAGGGCTAGGCTGAGGATGATGGTAGGGTTAGGTTTACGGATAGGGTGAGGATTAGGGTTATGGTTATGGTTAGATTGTGCATTAGGCTAATGGTTAGCTTTAGGGTTAGGGTGAGGTTTAGGTTTAGTGGGATTTTAGGGTTAGGTTTACGGTGAAGGTAAGTGTTAGGGTGAGGAATAGGGTGAGGGTGAGTTTTAGGTTTAGGGTTAGGTTTAGAATGAGGGTGAGCGTGAGGTTTTGGGTTAGGGTTAGGGTGAGGGTGAGGGTAGGGTTTAGGGTTAGAATTAGGGTGAGGGTTAGGATGAAGATTATTGTTAGGATTAGGTTTACTGTGAGGATTAGTGTTATGGTTAAGGTTAGGGTTAGGGTTAAGGTGAGGGTGAGGGTTATGGTTATGGTTATGGTTAGGGTTATTTTTAGGATTAGGGTTAGCATTAGGGTTAGCTTGAGGGTGAGGGAGTGGGTTAGGTTTAGGATTAGCATTAGGTTTAGGGTTAGGCTTATGGTGAGGGTGATAGTGAGGGTGAGGCTTAGTGTGAGGTTAGGGTTATGGTTAGGGTTATGGTTATGGTTAGGGTGATATTTAGGGTGAGCGTGAGTGTTAGGGGGAGGGGGAGGGTTAGGGTGAGTGTGAGGGTTAGGGTGAGGGTGAAGGTTAGGGTTAGCATCAGGTTTAGGGTGAGCGTGATGGTTAGTGTTAGGTTTAGGGTTAGGGTGAGGGCAATGCTGAGGGGGAGGGTTAGGGTTAGGTTTAGGGATAGGTTGAGGATCAGGGTTAGGGTTAGTGTTAGGCTGTGCATTAGGCTGAGGGTTAAGGTTAGGGTGAGGGTGAGGGTTAAGTTTAGTGTGATGATTAGGTTTAGGATTAGGGTGAGGGTAAGGGTTAGGGTGAGGGATAGGGTAAGGGTGAGGGTTAGGGTTAGCATTAGGGTTAGGGTTAGGGTTAGGGTGAGGGTTAGGTTTAGGTTTAGGATTAGGGTGTGGGTGATGGTTAGGGTTATCGTGGTGCTGAGGGTGAGGGTTAGTGTTAGGGTGAGAATTAAGTTTAGGGTTAGTATTAGGGTGAGGGTTAGGGTTAGGGTTAGGGTGAAGGTTAGGTTAAGGGTGAGGGTTAGGGTTAGCATTAGGGTTAAGGTTAGTGTGAGGGTTAGGTTTAGGCCTATGGTTAGGGTGAGTTTGAGGGTGAGGGTCAGGGTTAAGGTTAGGTTTAGTATTAGCATTAGGGTGAGGGTTAGAGTTAGGCTTAGGGTGAGGGTGAGGGTGAGGGTTTGGGTGAGGGTTAGGGTTAGGGTTAGGTTTAGGCTTAGGATTAGTGTGAGGATTAGGATTAGGATTAGGGTTAGGGTGAGGGTGAGGTTTAGAGTTATAATTAGGGTAAGGTTTAGGGTGTGGGTTTGGGTGAGAGTGAGGGATAGTTTTAGTGTGAGTGTTAGGTTGAGTGTTAGGGTGAGGGTTAGGTTTAGAGTTAGGGTTAGGGTGAGGGTTAGGTTTATGGTGAGGGTGAGGGTTAGGGATAGGGTTAGGGTTATGGTTAGGTTTTAGGGTGAGGGATTGGGTTAAGGTTAAGTTTAATGTGAGAGTACGGTTGAGGTTTAGGGTGAGGGTTAGGGTTAGGGTGAGTGTTAGGTTTAGGTATACAGTTAGGCTGAATGTGAGGGTGAGAGTTAGGTTGAGGGTTAGGGTGAGGGTGAGGGTGAGGGTTAAGATTAGGTTTAGGATTAGGGTTAGGCTGAGGGTGAGGATGACAGTAAGGCTGAGGTTGAGGGTGAGAATTAGGGTGACGTTTAGGGTTAGGGTTAGGGTGAAGGTGAGGGTTAGGGTTAGGTTTACAGTTAGGATGAGGGTTAGGCTGAGGATTAGGTTTAGGGTTAGGGTGAGGGTTAGGGTTAGTGTGAGGGTTAGGGTTAGCATGAGGTTAAGGGTTAGGGTGAGGGTAAGGGTGATGGTGAGGGGTAGGCTTAGGGTTAGGGTTAGCATGAGGATTCGGGGGAGCATTCGGATTACGGTTATGTTAGTGTTAGTGTTAGGGCTAGGGTGAGGGTTAGGTTGAGGGTTAGGACTAGGGTTAGGGTGAGGTTTAGGGTTCGGTTAGGGTTAGGGTGAGTTGTAGGGTGAGGGTGAGAGTTAGGTTGAGGGTGAGGGTAAGCTTAGGGTGAGGATTATGGTCAGGGTGAAGTTTAGGGATAGGGTGCGGTCTAGGCTGAGGGTGAGAGCTAGGGTTAGGTTTAGGGATAGGGTGAGAATTAGGGTTAGGGTTAGGGTTAGGGTTAGGGTGAGCATTAGGCAGAGGGGTAGGTTTAGGGTTAGGGTGAGGGTTAGGGTTGGTGTGAAGTTTAGTGTTAGGGTGAGGGGAAGGGTTAGGGTGAGGGGAAGGGTGAGGGTGAGGGGTAGGTTTAGGGTTAGGGTTAGCATGAGGATTCGGGTGAGCATTAGTATTACGGTTAGTGTTAGTGTTAGGGTTAGGTTTAAGTTTAGGGTTAGGTTAAGGGTTAGGATTAGGGTTAGGGTGAGGTTTAGGGTTCGGGTTAGGGTTAGGGTGAGTTGTAGGGTGAGGGTGAGGGTTAGGTTTAGGGTGAGAGTAAGGGTTAGTGTGAGGGTTAGGGTGAGGGTGGAGGTTAGGTTTAGCATTAGGTTTAGGGTGAGGGTGAGGGTTAGTGTTAGGGTAAGGGCTAGACTGAGGGTGAAGTTTATGGTTAGGTTTAGGGATAGGGTGAGGATTAGGGTTAGGATTAGGGTTAGGTTGAGCATTAGGCAGAGGTGTAGGGTTAGGGTTAGGGTGAGGGTTAAGTTTAGTGTCATTGTTAGGTTTAGGTTTAGGGTGAGGGTAAGGGTTAGTGTGAGGGATAGGGTGAGGGTGAGGGTTAGGGTTAGCATTAGGAGTAGGGTTAGGGTGAGGATTAGGTTTAGGTTTAGGATTAGGGTGAGGGTGAGGGTTAGGGTTAGGATGATGATGAGGGTAGGGTTTAGGGTTAGGTTTAGGGTGAGGGTTAGGATGAAGGTTATGGTTAGGGTTAGGGTTAGTGTGAGGATTAGGTTTAGGTTTAGGGTTAGTGTTAGGGTGAGGGTGAGGGTTAGAGTTAGGGTGAGCGTTAGGTTTAGGGTTAGCATTAGGGTGAGGGTTAGCGTTAGGTTTAGGGTCAGGGTTAGGGTAAGGTTGAGCGTTAGGGTTAACATTAGGTTGAGGGTTACGGTTAGTGTGAGGTTTATGTTTAGGGTTAGGGTTAGGGTGAGGGTTAGGTTTAGGGTTAGGGTTAGGGTGAGGGTTAGGTTTAGTGTTAGGATTAGGTTTAGGGTGAGTGTGAGGGTGAGGGTTACGGTTAGGTTGAGGATGAGGTTAGGCTTTAGGTTTAGAATTAGGATGAGGGTTAGGATGAAGGTGATGGTTAGGATTAGGGTTAGTGTGAGCATTAGGGTTATGGTTAAGGTTATGTTTAAGGTTAAGGTGAGGGTGAGGGTTAGGGTTAGGTTTTAGGGTCATTTTTAGGGTTAGGGTTAGGGTAAGGTTTAGAGTGAGCCTGAGGTTTAAGGTTAGGGTTAGCGTTATGGTTAGCGTGAGGGTGAGGGAGAGGGTTAGGTTTAGGATTAGCATTAGGTTTAGGATTAGGCTTAGGGTGAGAGTGATGGTTAGGGTGAGTCTTAGTGTGAGGTTAGTATGAGGGTTAGGGTGAGGGTTAAGGTTAGGGTGATATTTAGGGTGAGGGTGAGGGTTAGGGTGTGGGTGAGTGTTCGGGTTAGTGTTAGGGTTAGGGTGTGCGAGTTGGTTAGGGTTAGGATTAGAATTAGGGTGAGGGTTAGGGTTAGGATTAGGGTGAGGGTGAGGGTTAGGGTGAAGGTGAGGGTTAGGGTTAGGTTTAGGTTTAGACTTAAGATTAGTGTGAGGATTAGGATTAGGGTTAGGGTTAGGGTGAGGGTAGGGTTTAGGGTTATAGTTAAGGTAAGGTATAGGGTGAGGGTTAGGGTTAGAGTGAGGGCTAGTTTTAGTGTTAGTGTTATGGTGAGGGTTAGGTTTAGTGTTAGGGTTAGGTTGAGGGTGAGGGTTAGGTTTATGGTGAGTGTGAGGGTTAGGGATAGGGTTAGGTTTAGGGTGAGAGTTAGCTTGAGGGTTTGGGTTAGGGTTAAGTTGAGGGTGAGGGTTAGGTTGAGTTTTACTGTGAGGGTTAGGGTTAGGGTCAGGGTTAGGTATAGGTGTAGAGTAAGGCTGAGGTTGAGAGCGAGGGTTAGGTTTAGGTTTAAGCTTAGGCTGAGGGTGAGGATGACGGTAAGGCTGAGGGTGAGGGTTAGAATTAGGGTGACGTTTAGGTTTCGTGTTAGGGTGAGTGTGAGTGTGAGGGTTAGGGTTAGGTTTACCATTAAGTTGAGGGTTAGGCTGATGGTTAGGGTTAGGGTGAGGGTTAGGGTTATTGTGAGGGTTAGGGTTAGGGTGAGGGCTAGGGTTAGGGTGAGGGTGAGGGGTAGTATTAGGGTTAGGGTTAGCATGAGGATTCGGGTGAGCATTCGGATTACGGTTAGTGTTAGGGTTAGGTTTAGGGTAAGGGTTAGCATGAGGGTTAGGATTAGGGTTAGGGGGAGGTTTAGGGTGAGGGTTAGGATTAGGGAGAGCTGTAGGGTGAGGGTGAGGGTTAGGGTTAATGTGAGGGTAAGGGTTAGGGTGAGGGTTAGGGTGAGGTTGAAGGATAGGGTTAGCATTAGGTTTAGGGTGAGGGTGAGAGTTAGTGTTAGGGTTCGTGTTAGGGGGAGGGCTTGGCTGAGGGTGAGGGTTAGGTTTAGGTTTAGGGATAGGGTGAGGATTAGGGTTAGGGTTAGGGTGAGCATTAGGCAGAGGCCTAGGCTTAGGGTTAGGTTGAGGTTTAGGTTTAGTGTGATTGTTATGTTTAGGTTTAGGGTGAGGTTAAGGGTTAGGTTGAGGGATAGGGTGAGGGTGAGGGTTAGGGTTAGCATTAGGGTTAGATTTAGGGTTAGGGTGAGAGTTAGGTTTAGGTTTATGATTAGGTTGAGTGTGAGGCTTAGGTTTAGGGTGATAGTGATCGTAGGGTTTAGGGTTAGGATTAGCGTGGGGGTTAGGATGAAGGTTATGGTTAGGGTTAGGATTAGTGTGAGGATTAGTTTTAGGGTTAGGGTTAGGGTTAGCCTGAGTGTGAGGGTTAGGGTTAGGGTGAGTGTTAGGGTTAAGTTTAGCATAGGGTGAGGCTTAGGTTTAGGTTAGGGTGAGGGTTAGGTTAAGGTGGAGCGTAAGGGTTAGCATCAGGGTTCGGGTTAGATTTAGAGTGAGGGTTAGGATTAGGGATAGAGTTTGGGTGAGGGTGAGGGTGAGGGTTAGGGTTAGGGTTAAGGTTTTGGTGAAGGTTATTGTTCGGTTGAGGGTCACTTTTGGGTTTAGGGTGAGGGTTAGGGTGAGGTTTAGGGTTAGGGTTAGGGTGACGTTTAGGGTTACGGTTAGGGTTATGGTGACTTGTATGGTGAGGGTGAGGGTTAGGTTTAGGGTGAGGGCAAGGGTTAAGGTGATGGTTGTGAGGGTGAAGGTTAGGGTTAGCATTAGGTTTAGGGTGAGGGTGAGGGTTACTGTTAGGGTTAGGGTTAGGGTGAGGGCTAGGCTGAGGTTGAGGGGTACAGTTAGCTTTAGGGCTAGGGTGAGGATTAGGGTTAGGTTTCGGGTTAGGTTTAGGGTGAGCATTAGGCAGAGGGGTAGGGTTAGGGTTAGGGTGAGGTTTAAGTTTAGTTTGATTGTTAGGTTTAGGGTTAGGGTGAAGATAAGGGTTAGGGTGTGGGATAGGTTGAGGTTGAGGGGTAGGTTTAGCATTAGGGTTGGGGTTAGGATTAGGGTGAGGGTTAGGTTTAGGTTTAGGATTAGGGTGAGGGTGAGGGTTAGGGGTAGGCTGATGGTATTGGTAGGGTTTAGGGTTAGGATTAGAGTGAGGGTTAGGTTGAAGTTTATGGTTAAGGTTAGGGTTAGGGTGAGGATTAGGTTTAGGGTTAGGGTTAGGTTTAGCGTGAGTGTCAGGGTTAGGGTTAGGGTGAGGTTTAAGGTTAGGGGTAGCATTATGGTGAGGCTTAGGGTTAGGTTGGGGTGAGGGTTAGGGTAAGGGTGGGCATAAGGGTTAGCATTAGGGTTAGGGTTTGGGTTAGTGTGAGGGTTTGGATTAGGGATAGGGTGAGGGTGAGGGTGAGTTTGAGGGTTAGGGTTAAGGGTAGGGTGAGGGTTAAGTTTAGGTTGAGGGTTAGTGTTAGGGTTAGGGTTAGGGTGAGAGTTAGGTGAAGTTTAGGGTTAGGGTTAGGGTGACTTTTAGGTCGAGAGTTAGGGTTAGGGTGACTTTTAGGGTGAGGGTGAGTGTTAGGTTTATGTTTTGGGTAAGGGTTAGGGTGTGGGTTAGGGTGAGGGTGAAGTTTAGGGTTAGCATAAGGTTTAAGGTGAGGGTGAGTGTTAGGATAAGGGTTAAGTTTGGGGCTAGGCTAAGAATGAGGATTAGGGTTATGTTTAGGGATAAGGGGACGATTAGGATTAGGGTTAGGGTTAGGGTGATATTTAGGGTGAGGGTGAGGGTTAGGGTTAGCATTAGTGTTAAGGTGAGGGTGAGGCTTAGCGTGAGGTTTAGGGATAGGGTTAGGGTGAGGGTGAGGTTTAGGGTGATGGTTAGGGTTAGGGTTAGGTTTAGGGTTAGTGTGAGTATTAGGGTAAGTGTTAGGGTGAGTGTAAGGTTTATGGTGAGGTTTAGGAATAAGTTTAGGGTTACTGTGAAGGTTAGGGTGAGGGTTACGGTTTAGGTTTGGGTGAGGGTAAGGGTTTTGTTGAGGGTTAGGATGAGGGTTAAGGTTAGGGTGCGTGTTAGGGATAGGGCTAGGGTTAGGGTGAGGGTGAGGGTGAGGGTTAGGGTTAGGGATAGGGTGATGTTGAGGGTGAGGATGATGTTAAGGGTTAGGATTAGGGTTAGGGTTACAGTTAGGCTGAGGGTGAGGGTGAGGGTGAGGGTTAGGGTGATGTTTAGGCTTAGGGTGAGGTTTAAGGTTAGGTTTAGGTTGAGGATTAGGCTGAGGGGTGGGTTTAGTTTTAGGGTTAAGTGAGGGTTCGGTTTAGGGTTATTGTTAGGGTTAGGGTTAGGGTTAGGTTTAGGGTGAGGGTGAGGGTTAAGGTGAGGGTGAAGGTTAGGGTTAGTGTGAGGGTTATGTTTAGGGTGAAGGCAAGGTTTAGGGTGAGGGTAAGGGTGAGGTTGAGGGGTAGGGTTAGAGTTAGGGTTAGCATGAGGATTCGGGTGACCATTAGGATTATGGTTAGTGTTAGTGTTACCGTTAGGGTTAGGGTGAGCGTTATGATTAGGGTTAGGATGAGGTTTAAGGTGAGGGTTAGGGTATGGGTGAGTTGTAGGGTGAGGGTGAGGGTTAGGTTTAGGGTGAGGGTAAGGGTTAGGGTGAGGGTGAAGGTTAGGGTTAGCATTATATTTAGGGTGAGGGTGAGGGTTAGTGTTAGGGTTAGGGTTAGGGTGACGGCTAGGCTGCCGTTTAAAGTTAGGGTTAGGTTTAGGGATAGGGTGAGGATTAGGGTTAGGGTTAGGGTTAAGGTTAGGTTGAGCATTAGGCAGAGGATTAGGGTTAAGGTTAGGGTGAGGGTTAGGTTTAGCGTGATTGTTAGGTTTAGGTTTAGGGTGAGGGTAAGGGCTAGGTGAGGGATAGGGTGAGGGTGAGGGTAAGGTTAGCATTAGGGTTAGGGTGAGGGTTATGTTTAGGTTTAGGATTGGGGTGAGAGTGAGCGTTAGCATTAGGGTGATGATGAGGTTAAGGTTTAGGGTCAGGATTAGGGTGAGGGTTAGGATGAAATTTGTGGTTAGATTTAGGAGTAGAATGAGGATTAGGTTTAGGTTTAGGTTTAGGGTTAGGGTTAGGTTGAGGGTGAGGGTTAAGGTTAGGGTGAGCGTTAGGTTTAGGATTAGCATTAGGGTGAGGTTTAGGGTTAGGATTAGGGTGAGGGTTCGGGTAAGGGTGAGCATTAGGGTTAACATTAGGTTTAGGTTTAGGGGTAGTGTGAGATTTAGGTTTAGGGTTAGAGTTAGGGTGAGGGTTAGGTTTATGGTTAGGGTTAGGATGAGGGTGAGGTTTAGTGTTAGGATTAGGTTTAGGATTAGGGTGAGTGTGAGGGTGAGGGTTAGGTTTAGGGTGATCTTTATGGTTAGGGTGAGGTTTGGTTTAGGTTTAGGTTTAGGATGAGTATTAGACTGAGGGGTGGGGTTAGGATTAGAGTGAGGGTGAGGGTTAGGTTTAGGGTGAGGGCAACGTTTAGTGTGAGGGTTAGGGTGAGGATGAAGTTTAGGATTAGCATTAAGTTTTGGGTGAGGGTGAGGGTTAAGTTTATTGTTACTGTTAGTGTCATTGTTAGGTTTAGGCTTATGGTGGGGTTTAGGGTGAAGGTTGGGGTTAGGGTTAGGGTTATGTTTAGGATGAGGGTTAGGGGTAGAGTGAGGGTTAAGGTGAGGGTGAGGGTTAGGATGAGGGTGAGGGTTAGGGTTAGGATGAGGGCTAGGGTGAGAGTGAGGGTTAGGGTTAGGGTTAGGGTTAGGTTGAGGGTTAGGGTTAGGGTGAGGTTTTGGTTGAGGGGTAGGTCTAGGGTTAGGGTTAGGGTGAGGGTAAAGTTTAGGGTGAGGTTTAGGGTGAGGGTGAGTTTTAGGGAGAGGGTTAGGTCTAGGGTGAGGTTTAGAATGAGGGTTGATGCTAGGATTAAGTTGAGGGTTTGTGTTAGGGTGAGTGTTAGGGTGAGGTTTAGGGTTAGGATGAGGGTTAGGGATAGGGTGGGAAGGTGAGGTTTATGGTTAGGTTCGTGGTGAGGGTGAGGTTCATGTTTAGAATTAGGGTTAGGGTTAGGGTTAGGCTGTGGGTGAGGGAGAGGGTGAGGTTTAGGGTTAGGGTGAGAGTGAAGGTTAGGGTTAGGATTAGGGTGAGGGTTAGGGTTAGGGTTAGTGTGAGGATTAGGGTTAGATTTAGGGTGAGGGTAAGGGTTATGGTGAGGTTTAGGTTGAGGGTGAGTGTTAGGGAGAGGGTTAAGGTTGGGGTGAGAGTTAGGTATTGGTTTAGAGTTAGACTGAGGGTGAGGGTGAGGGTTAGGATTAGGTTTAGGCTTAGGGTTAGGCTGAGGGTGAGGATGACAGTAAGGCTGAGGGTGAGAGTGAGAATTAGGGTGATGTATATGGTTAGTGTTAGGGTGAGGGAGAGGGTGAGGTTTAGTTTTACCGTTAGAATGAGGGTTAGGCTGAGGGTTAGGGTTAGGGTTAGGGTGAGGGTTAGGGTTATTCTGAGGGTTAGGGTTAGGGTGAGGGTAAGGGTTAGGGTGAGGGTAAGGGTGAGGGTGAGGGGTAGGGTTAGGTTTAGGGATAGCATGAGGATTCAGGTGAGCATTAGGATTACGGTTACTGTTAGTGTTAGGGTTAGGGTTAGGGTGAGCGTTAGGATCAGGGTTAGGGTGAGGTTTAAGGTGAGGGTTAGGGTTTGGGTGAGTTGCAGGTTGAGGGTGAGGGTTAGGTTTGTGGTGAGGGTAAGGGTTAGGGTGAGGGTTAGAGTGAGGGTGAAGGTTAGGGTTAGCATTAGGTTTAGGGTGAGGGTGAGGGTTAGTGTTAAGGTTAGGTTTAGGGTAGAGCTAAGCTGAGGGTGAGGGTTAGGGTTAGGTTTAGGGATAAGATGAGGATTAGTTTGAGGGTTAGGGTTAGGGTTAGGGTTAGGGTGAACATTAGGCAGAGGGGTAGGGTAGGGTTAGGGTGATGGTTAGGTTAAGTGTGATTGTTAGGTTTAGGATTAGGGTGAGGGTAAGGGTTAGGGTGAGGGATAGTGTGAGGGTGAGGGTTAGGGTTAGTATTAGGGTTAGGGTTAGGGTTAGGGTGAGGGTTAGGTTTAGGTTTAGGATTAGGTTGAGTGTTAGGGTTAGGGTGATGGTGAGGTTAGGGTTTAGATTTAGGATTAGGGTGAGGTTTAGGATGAAGGTTATGGTTATTGTTAGGATTACGATGAGAATTAGGTTTAGGGTGAGGGTAAATTTTAGGTTGAGGGTTAGGATAACGTTGAAGGTTAGGGTTAGCATTAAGTTTATGGTGAGGGTGAGGTTTAGCGTTATTGTTATTGTTAGGGTTAGGGTTAGGTTTAGGTTTATGGTGGAATTTAGGGTGAGGGTTGGGTTTAGGATTAGGGTTATGGTTAGGATGAGGGTTAGGATTAGAGTGAGGGTTAAGGTGAGGGTGAGGGTTAGGGTGAGCGTGAGGGTAAGGTTTAGGTTGAGGGTTAGTGTTAGGATTAGGGTTAGGATGAGGGCTAAGGTGAGAGTGAGTGTTAGGGTTAGGGTTAGGGTTAGTTTGAGGGTTAGTGTTAGGTTGAGGTTTCCGGTGAGGGGTAGGGTTAGGGTTAGGGTTAGTGTGAGGGTAAAGGTTAGGGTTAGGTTTAGGGTGAGGGTGAGGTTTAGGGAGAGGGTTAAGTTTAGGGTGAGGGTTAGAATGAGTGTTAGGGTTAGGATTATGTTGAGGGTATGTGTTAGGGTGAGTGTTAGGGTCAGGGTTAAGGTTAGGATGAGGGTTAGGTATAGGGTGGGAAGGTGAGATTTAGGGTTAGTTTCAGGGTGAGGCTGAGGTTCATGTTTAGGATTAGGGTTAGGGTTAGGGTTAAGTTGTGGGTGAGGGTGAGGGTGAGGGTTAGCGTTAGGGTGAGATTGAGGGTTACGTTTAGGTTTAGGGTGAGGGTTAGGGTTAGGGTTAGTATGAGGATTAGGGTTAGAGTTAGGGTGAGAGTAAGGGTTATGGTGAGGTTTATGTTGAGGATGAGGGTTAGGGAGAGGTTTAGGGTTAGGGTGAGGGTTAGGTATTGGTTTAGAGTTAGACTGAGGGTGAGGGTGAGGGTTAGGGTTAGGGTTCGTGTGCGGGTGAGGGTGAGGGTTAGGATTAGGTTTAGGTTTAGGGTTAGGCTAAGGGTGAGGATGACAGTGAGGGTGAGGGTGATGTTTAGAATTAGGGTGATGTTTAGGGATAGGATTAGGGTGAATGTGAGGGTTAGGGTTAGGTTTAGGGTTAGGATGAGGGTTAGGCTGAGGATTAAGGTTAGGGTTAGGGTTAGATTTAGGGTTAGTGTGAGGGTTAGTGTTAGGGTGAGGGTAAGGGTTAGGGTGAGGGTAAGGGTGAGGGTGAGGGGTAGGGTTAGGGTTAGGGTTGGCCTGAGGATTTGGGTGAGCATTAGGAATACGGTTAATGTTAGTGTTAGGATTAGGTTTAGGGTGAGGATTAGGATTAGGGTTAGCGTGAGGCTTAGGGTGAGGGTGAGGGTTAGGGTGAATTGTAGGGTGAGGGTGAGGGTTAGGTTTAGGGTGAGGGTAAGTGTTAGGGTGAGGGTTAGGGTGAGGGTGAAGATTAGGTTTAGCATTAGGTTTAGGTTGAGGGTGAGGTTTAGAGTTAGGTTTAGGGTTAGGGTGAGGACTAGGCTGACAGTGAGGGTTAGGGTTAGGTTTTGGGATAGGGTAAGGATTAGAGTTAGGGTTAGGATTAGGGTAGGCATTAGGCAGAGGGGCAGGGTTAGGGTTAGGGTGAGGATAAGGTTTAGTGTGATTGTTAGGGTTAGGTTTAGGGTGAGGTTTAGGGTTAGGTTTAGGATTATGGTGAGGGTGAGAATTAGGATTAGGTTTAGGGTTAGAGTTATGGTTAAGGTTAGGGTGAGGGTGAGGGTTAGGGTTACGTTTAGCATTAGGGTGAGGGTTAGGGTAATGGTTAGTGTGACGGTTAGGGTCAGTGTGAGGGTTAGTGTTTGTGTGAGGGGTAGGGTGACGGTGAGGTTTAGTGTGAGGGTGAGGTTTACAGTTAGGGTTAGCTTTAGAGTGAGGGTTACAGTTAGTGTTAGGGTGATGGTTAGGTTTATTGTGAGGGGTAGGGTGATGTTGACGTTAAGGGTTAGGGTGAAGATTAGGGTGAGGCTGAGGGTTAGAGTTATTGTTACTGTTAGGGTGAGGGTTAGGGTTAGGTTTAGGGTTATGGTGGGGGTTAGGGTGAGGGTTGGGGTTAGGGTTAGCATTAGGGTTAGCCTGAGGGTGAGGGAGAGGGTTAGGTTTAGCATTAGGATTATGTTTAGGGATAGGCTTAGGGTGATGGTGATGGTGAGGGTGAGGCATAGGGTCAGGTTTAGTTTTAGGGTGAGGGTGAGTGTTAGTGTTAGGGTGATATGTAGGGAAAGGGTGAGGGTTAGGGTGAGGTTGAGGGTTAGGGTGAGGGTGAGGTTTAGGGTGATGTTGAGGGCTAGCGTGAGGGTGAGGTTTAAGGTGAGGGTTAGGTTATGGGTTATGTTGAGGGTGAGAGTTAGGGTGAGGGTTAGGGTTAGGTTTTAGGTTAGGTTTAGTGTGAGGATTAGGGTTAGGGTTAGGGTTAGGGTGAGGTTAACGTTCAGGGTGAGGTTTAGGGTGTGGTTTAGGGTGAGATTGAGGTTTAGGGAGAGAGTTAGGGTTAAAGTGAGGGTTAGGATGAGTGTTAGGTTTAGGGTTACGTTGAAGGTATGTGTTAGGGTGAGGGTTAAGGTTAAGGTGAGGGTGAAAGTTAGGATTATTCTGAGGGTGAGGGTGAGGGTGAGGGTTAGGGTTAGGGTGATCTTTAGGGTTAGGGTGAGGTTTAGGTTAAGGTTAGAATGAGGATTCGGCTGAGGGGTGGGATTAGAATTAGGGTTACTGTGAGGGTTAGAGTTAGGGTTAGGGTTAGGGTGAGGGTGAGGACGAGGGATAGGATTAGGGTTAGGAATAGGGTTATTGTTAGCGTTAGGGTTAGGGTAAGAGAGAGGGTGAAGACAAGGTTTAGGTTTAGGATTAGGGTTAGGGTTAGGGTGAGGTTGAGAGTTAGTTTTATGGTTAGGTTGAGGTTTAGGGTTAGTGTAAGTGTTGGGTGAGTGTGAGGGTAAGGGTTAGTTTGAGGGTTATGGTGAGGGTGAGACTTATGGTTAGGGTTAGGGTTAGGGTGAGGGTTAGTGTGAGGGTAAGGGTTAGGGTTAGGTTTAGGGTTAATGTGAGCATTAGGGTTAGGGTTAGTGTTAGGTTGAGGGTTAGGTTTAGTGTGAGGTGTAGGGTGATGGTGAGGTTAAAGGTTAGGGTGAGGATTAGGGTGATGCTGAGGGTTAGGATTATTGTTACTGTTAGGGTGAGGGGAAGGGTTATGTTTAGATTTATGGTGGTGGTTAGGGTGAGGGTTGTGGTTAGGGTTAGCATTATTGTTAGCCTGAGAGTGAGGGAGCGGGTAAAGTTTAGCAGTAGTGTTAGGTTTAGGTTTAGGCTTAGGGTGAGGGTGATGGTGAGGGTGAGGCATAGTGTCAGGCGTAAGGTTAGGGTGAGTGTTAGTGTTAGGGAGATATTTAGGAAAAGGTTGAGGGTTAGGGTGAGGTTGAGGGTTAGGGTGATGGTGAGGTTTAGTGTTAGGGTTAGCATTAGGGTGAGGGTTAGGGTGAGGGTTATGTTGAGGGTGAGGGTTAGGGTGAGGGTTAGGGTTAGTGTTAGGGTGAGTGTAAGGTTTAGCATGAGGTTTAGGGTGAGAATGAGTTTTAGGGAGAGCGTTAGTGTTAAGGTGAGGTTTAGGATGAGAATTATGGTTAGCGTTAGGTTGAGGGTATGTGTTAGGGTGAGGGTTATGTTTAGGGTGAGGGTGTGGGATAGGGTTAGGGTTAGGCTGAGGGTGAGGGTGAGGGTAGGGTTAGGGTTAGGGTGATCTTTAGGGTTAGGGTGATGTTTAGGTTTAGGTTTAGAATGAGGATTAGGCTGAGGGGTGGGGTTAGGATTAGGGTTAGGGTGAGGGTTAGGGTTAGGGTTAGGGATATTGTTATGGTTAGGTTTAGAGTTAGGTTTAGAGTTAAGTTGTGTGTGAGGATGAGTGTTAGGATTAGGGTTAGGAATACGGTTATTGTTTGTGTAAGAGAGAGGGTGAAGATGAGTTTTAGGGTTAGGATTAGGGTTGGGGTTATGGTGGGGTTGAGGGTTAGGTTTAGGTTTAAGTTGAGGTTTAGGGTTAGTGTGAAGGTTGGGTGAGCGTGAGGGTAAGGGTTAGGGTGAGGGTGAGACTTAGGTTTAGGTTTAGGGTGAGGATTAGGGTTAGGGTTAGGGTTAGGGTGAGTGTTAGGGTTAGTGTGAGGGATAGGTTTAGGGTTAGCCTTAGGGTTAGGGTTAGGGTTCGGGTTACGTTGAGGCTGAGGGTTAGGGTGAGGGTTAGGTTTAGGGTTAGGGTTAGTGTGAGGATTAGGTTTAGGGTTAGGGTTAGGGATAGGGTTAGGGTGAGGGTAAGGTTTAGGGTGAGGTTGAGGGTGAGAGTGAGGTTTAGGGAGAGGGTTAGGGTTAAGGTGAGGGTTAGGGTGTGGGTTAGGGTTAGGTTTAGGGTGAGGGTATGTGTTAGGGTGAGGTTAAGGGTGAGGGTTAATGTTAGGGTGAGGGTTAAGATTAGGTTTAGGGTTAGGCTGAGGGTGAGGGTGAGGGTGAGGGTTAGGGTTAGGATGATTTTTAGGGTTAGGGAGAGTTTTAGGTTTAGGTTTAGGTTTAGGATGAGGATTAGGCTGAGGGATGGGTTTAGCATTAGGGTTAGGGTTAGGGTTATGGTTATGGTTATGGTTCGGGTGACGTAAGGGTTAGGGAGAGGGTAAGGGTGAGGTTGAGCGGTAGGGTTAGGTTTAGGTTTGGCCTGAGGATTCTGGTGAGCTTTAGGATTATGTTTAGTGATAGTGTTAGGATTAGGTTTACGGTGAGGGTTAGGACGAGGGTTAGGATTAGGGTTAGGTTGAAGTTTAGGGTGAGCGTTAGATTTAGGATGAGTTGTATGGTGAGGATGAGGGTTAGGTTTAGGGTGAGGGTAAAGGTTTGAAGGAGGGTTAGAGTGAGGGTCAGGGTTAGGGTTAGCATTAGGTTTAGGGTGAGGGTGAGGGTTAGGGATTAGGGTGAGGATTAATGTGAGTTTTAGGGTGAAGGTTATGATAACGGTTAGGGTTAGTGTGAGGATTAGGTTTAGGGTTAGGGTTAGGGTGAGTGTTAGGCTGAGCAGTAGGGTTAGAGTTAGGGTGAGAGTTAGGTTTAGTGTGATTGTTAGGGTTAGGGTTAGGGTGAGGGTATGGGTTAGGGTGAGGGATAGGGTGAGGTTGAGTTTTAGGTTTAGGTTTAGGTTTAGGATTAGGGTGAGGGTGAGGGTGTGGGTTAAGGTTAGGTTGAGGGTGACGGTAGGGTTTAGGGTTAGAATTAGGGTGAGGGTTAGGATGAAGGATATGGTTAGGATTAGGTTTAGTGTGAGGATTAGGGTTATGGTTAAATTTAGGGTTAGGGTTAAGGTGCGTTTGACCATTAGGGTTTGGGTTAGGGTTAGGGTTATTGTTAGGGTTAGGGTTAGGTTTAGGGTTAGGGTGAGGGAGAGGTTTAGGGTTAGGGTTAGCATTAGGGTTAGTTTGAGGATGAGGGAGAGGGTTAGGTTTAGTATTAGCGTTAGGTTTAAGGTTAGGCTTAGGGTGAGTGTGATGGTGTGGGTGAGGCATACTGTGAAGTAAGGGTTAGGGTTAGGGTGAGGGTGAGGATTGGGGTGAGGGTGAGGGTTATGGTGTGGGTGAGGGTTAGGGTGATGTTGAGGTTTAGTGTGAAGGTAAGGGTTTGGGTTAGGATTAGAATTAGGGTAAGGGTTAAGGTTAGGGTAAGGGTGAGTGGTAGTTTGAGAGTTAGGGTTAGGGTTAAGTTTAGGTTTAGGATTAGTGTGAGGATTAGGGTTAGGGTTAGGGTTAGGGTGAGGGTAAGGTTTAGGGTTATAGTTCGGATAAGTTTTAGGGTGAGGGTTAGGGTGAGAATGAGGGCTAGTTTTAGTATGACTGTTAAGGTGAGGGTTAGGTTTAGTGTTAGGCTTAGAGTGAGGTTGAGGGTTAAGTTTATGGTGAGGGTGAGGGTTTGGGATAGGGTTAGGGTTAGGGTGAGTGTTAGGGTGAGGGTTTGGGTTAGGGTTAAGTTGAGGGTGAGGGTTCTGTTGAGGGTTAGGGTGAGGGTTAGGGTTAGGGTGAGGGTTAGGTATTGGTTTAGAGTTATGCTGAGTGTGAGGGTGAGGGTTAGGGTTAGGGTTAGTGTGAGGGTGAGGGTGAGGGTTAGAATTAGGGTGGATTTTAGGGTTAGGGTTAGGGTGAGGGTGAGTGTTAGGTTTAGGTTTACAGTTAGGATAAGAGTTAGGGTTAGGGTGAGGGTAAGGGTTAGGGTGAGGGTAAGGGTTAGGGTGAGGGTAAGGGTGAGGGTGAGGAATAGGGTTAGGGTTAGGGTTAGCATGAGGATTCGGGTAAGCATTAGGATTACAGTTAGTGTTAGTGTTAGGATTAGAATTAGGGTGAGGGTTAGGGTGAGGGTTATGATTAGGGTTAGGGTGAGGGTTTGGGATAGGGTGAGTTGTAGGGTGAGGTCGAGGGTTAAATTGAGGATGAGGGTAAGCTTAGGTTGAGGATTAGGGTGAGGGTGAAAGTTAGGGATAGGCCACTTTTGGGCATTTACCCAAATGTTTACAAACAAGACCACACTAAAGCTACCAGCACAACTATGTTTATTGCAGCATTATTTACCATAGCTAAGATATGGAACCAACCCAGATGCCCCTCAGTAGATGAATGGATCAAGAAAATGTGGTATATATACACAATGGAATTCTATGCCTCCATCAGAAAGAATGACATTTCCCCATTTGTTAGGAAATGGAAAGGTTTGGAAAAAATTATATTAAGTGAAGTAAGCCAGGCCCAAAGAAGCATAGGTCCCATGGTTTCCCTTTATCTAGTATAGGTATGAGTCAAGCGGAAAAGGCCAGATAATGTGATGTTAGGAAAATGAACCCTTAAATATGTATTTTAATGTTTTCGTTTCTTTCATGCATGTATTTCTAATGCATTTATAAGATTATTCCTTTATTGCTTTGTATGTCCCTCCCCCACAGTGTAACCCCCGCTTTCACTATATTTGATATCAGTATATCATGTGGAGGAGATGGGGACAAACAAATCGTTTAAGGATTCAGGTGGACCTGTTGCAACAATGAGAAGTACAAAATGTCATGTCAAAACCAGCTTTACAATTTCGGTGTGGGGGGGGGAGGGGGGTATAATTGGGTGGGGGGAGGGGGGTAAAATTGGGTGGGGGGAGGGGGGAGGCAGGGAAGGGAAGTGAAGGGTAAACAAAGGAGGAGGCTGCAATGCTTGGTAAGAAATGTATGCATTATTCTGCCCATGTAATTGTAGCCCCTCTGTACAGTATGTTCTCAAATAAAATAAAATACAATTTAAAAAAAAAAAAAAAAAAAAAAAGAAAGTTAGGGATAGGGTGAGGCCTAGGCTGAGGGTGAGGGTTAGGGTTAGGTTTAGGGATCAGGTGTGGATTAGGGTTAGGGTTAGGGTTAGGGTTAGGGTGAGCATTAGGCAAAGGGGTAGGTTTAGGTTTAGGGTGAGGGTTAGGCTTAGTGTGATTGTTAGGTTTAGGGTTAGGGTGAGAATAAGGGTTAGGATGAGGGATAGGGTGAGGGTGAGGGTTAGGGTTGGCATTAGGGTTAGGGTTAGGGTTAGGGTGAGGGTTAGGTTTAGGTTTAGGATTAGGGTGAGGGTGAGAGTTAGGGTTAGGGTGATGGTGATGGTAGGGTTTAGGGTTAGGATTATGGTGTGGGTTAGGATGAAGGTTATGGTTAGGGTTAGGGGTAGTGTGAGGATTATGTTTACAGTTAGGGTTAGGGTTAGAGTTAGGGTGAGGGTGAGGGTTTGGGTTAGGTGAGCGTTAGGTTTAGGGTTAGCATTAGGATGAGGGTTAGGGTTAGGGTTAGGGTGAAGGTTAGGGAAAGGATGACCATTTGGGTTAACATTAAGGTTAGGGTTAGGATTAGTTTCAGTTTTAGGATGAGGGATACTTTTAGGTTTAGGGTTAGTGTGAGGATTAGGTTTAGGGTTATGTGTTAGGATTAGGGTTAGTTTTGGAGCAAGGGTTAGGGTTAGGGTGAAGGTTAGGCTTAGGGTTAGCATTAGCGTGAGGGTTAGGGTTAGTGTTAGGTTGAGGGTTAGGGTGAGTGTGAGGGTTCGGATTTGGGTTAGGGTTAGGGTGACGGTGAGGGTTAGGGTCAGGGTGAGGGTTAGGGTTAGGGGTAGCATTAGAGTGAGGGTTAGGGTTAGGGTTATTTTGAGGGCGAGGGTTATTGTGAGGGTTAAGGTTAGGGCTAGCATTAGGGTTAGCATGAAGGTGAGGGAGAGGGTTAGGTTTAGCATTAGGGTTAGGTTTAATGTTAGGCTTAGTGTGAGGGTGATTGTGAGGGTGATGGTGAGGGTGAGGCAAAGGTCAGGGATAGGGCTAGGGTTAGGGTGAGTGTTAGTGTTAGCGTGATATTTAGGGAAAGGGTGATGGTTAGGGTAAGGTTGAGGGTTAGGGTGAGGGTGAGGTTTAGATAAGGGTTAGCATTAGGGTGAAGGTTAGGGTTAGAGTTAGAGTAAGGGTGTGGGTTAGTTTTAGAGTTAGGTTTATGGTTAGGTTTAGGCTTAGGATTAGTGTGAGGATTAGGTTTTGGTTTAGGGTTAAGGTGAGGATAAGGTTTAGGGTGAGGTTTAGGGTGAGAGTGAGGTTAAGGGAGAGGGTTAGGGTTAAGGTCATGGTTAGGGTGAGGGTTAGAGTTAGTGTTAGGGTGAGGGTATGTGTTAGGGTGAGTGTTAGGGTGAGGGTTAAGGTTAGGGTGAGGGTGAGGGTTAGGGTTAGGCTGAGGGTGAGGGTGAGGGTGAGGGTAAGGTTTAGGTGATCTTTAGGGTTGGGGTGAGGTTTAGGTTTAGGTTTAGATGAGGGTTTAGGCTGAGGTGTGGGGTTAGGATTAGGGTTATGGTGAGGGTTAGGGTTAGGGTTAGGGTTAGGGTTAGTGTAAGGGTTAGGGTTAGGATGAGGTTAAGGATTAGGGTTAGGGTTAGGATTAGTGTGAGGGTTAGGGTTAGGGTTAGGGTTATTGTTAGGGTTAGGGTTAGGTTTACGGTTAGCTTGAAGTTGAGGATGAGGGTTAGGATTAGGGGTAGGAATAGGGTTATTGTTAGGGTTAGGCTTAGGCTAAGAGAGAGGGTGAAGATGAGGTTTATGGTTAGTTTGAGAAGTAGGGTGAAGGTGAGGGTGAGGGTTAGGTTGAGGCTGAGGGTTATGTTTATTGTTAGTGTTAGGGTGAGGGTTAGGGTTAGGTTTAGGGTTATGGTGGGGGTTAGGGTGAGGGTTGGGGTTAGGGTTTGGGTTATGGTTAGGATGAGGTTTAGGGTTAGGGTGAGGGTTAAGGTGAGGGTGAGGGTTAGGTTGAGAGTGAGGGTTAGGTTTAGGGTGAGGGTTAGGGTTAGGATTAGGGTTAGGATGAGGGCTAGGGTGAGAGTGAGTGTTAGTGTTAGGTTTAGGGTTAAGTTGAGGGTTAGGATTAGGGTTAGGGTTAGGGTGACGGTGAGGGTGAGGGTGAGGTTTAGTGTAAGGTTGAGTGTGAGGGTGAGGTTCAGGGTTAGGATTAGGGTTAGGGTTAATGTTTTGCTGAGGGTGAGGGTCAGGTTGAGGGTTAGGGTTAGATTTAGAGTGAGGGTAAGGGTTATGGTGAGGTTTAGGGTGAGGGTGAGTGTTAGGGAGAGGGTCAGGGTTATGGTGAGTGTTAGGTATTGGTTTACAGTTAGGTTGAGGGTGAGGCTGAAGATTAATTTAGGTTTAGTGTGATGGTGAGGGTGAGGGTTAGGATTAGGTTTAGAGTTAGGGTTAGGCTGAGGGTGAGGATGACCCTGAGGGTGAGGTTTAGAATTAGGGTGATGTTTAGGGTTAGGGTTAGGGTGAGGGTGAGTGTTATGGTTAGGTTTATGTTTAGGCTGAGGGTTAGGGTTATGGTTAGGGTTAGTGTGAGGGTTAGAGTGAGGGTTAGAGTTAGGATTAGGGTGAGGGTATGTGTTAGGGTGAGGGTTGGGGTGAGTGTTAGTGTTAGCATGAGGGTCAGGGATAGGTTTAGGGTTAGGGTTTGGGTGACGGTGAGGTTGCGGGTGAGGTTTAGGTTTAGGTACAGGGTGAGGGTGAGGTTCAGGGTTAGGGTTAGTGTTAGACTGAGGGTGAGGGTGACTGTGAGGATTAAGGTTAGGGTGAGAGTGAGTGTTAGGTTTAGGTTTAGGATGAGGGTTAGGGTTAGGGTTAGGTTAAGGTAAGGTTTAGGGTGAGGTTTAGGGTGAGAGTGACGTTTAGGGAGAGGGTTAGGGTTAAGGTGATGGTTAAGATGATGGTTAGGGTTAGGTTTAGGGTGAGGGTATGTGTTAGGTTGAGGTTTACGGTGAGGGTTAAGGTTAGGGTGAGGGTTAGGTTTAGTTTTAGGCTGAGGGTGAGCGTGAGGGTGAGGTTTAGGGTTAGGGTGATCTTAAGGATTAGGGTGAGGTTTAGGTTTAGGTTTAAGATTAGGAATAGGCTGAGGGGTGGTGTTAGGAGTAGTGTTAGGGTGAGGGTTTGGGTTAGGGTTCGGGTTGGGTTTAGTGTGAGGGTTCGAGTGAGGGTTAGGGTTAGGTTTAGGGTTAGGTTGAGGGTGAGGATGAGGGTTAGGATTAGGGTTAGGAACAGCGTTATTTTTAAGTTGAGGGTTAGTGTTAGGGTGAGGGTGAGGTTTAGGTTTAGGGTTAGGGTTAGGGCTATTGTTACATTTAGGGTTAGGGTGAGGGTGAGGGTTAGGTTATGTGTGAGGGTTAGGTTTAGGTTTAGGATTCGTGAGAGTAAAGGATTAGGGTGAGGGTTAGGGTAAGTTTGAGCTTTAGGTTTAGCATTAGGTTAAGGGTTAGTGTTAGGGTTAGGGTTAGGGTGAGGGTGAGGTTGGGGGTTAGTTTTAAGTTTAGGTTGAGGGTTAGGGTTGGTGTGAGTGTCAGGGATAGGGTTAGGGTGAGGGTGAGGATGAGGTTTAGGATTAGGGTTAGGAATAGGGTTATTGTTAGTGTTAGGATTAGGGTAAGAGAGAGGGTGAAGATGAGTTTTAGGGTTAGTTTGAGAGGTAGGGTGAAGGTGAGGGTGAGGGTTAGGCTGAGGCTGAGGGTTATGTTTATTGTTAGTGTTAGGGTGAGGGTTAGGGTTAGGTTTAGGGTTATGGTGGGGGTTAGGGTGAGGGTTGGGGTTAGCGTTTGGGTTATGGTTAGGATGAGGTTTAGGGTTAGGGTGAGGGGTTAAGGTGAGGGTGAGGGTTAGGTTGAGGGTGAGGGTTAGGTTGAGGGTGAGGGTTAGGGTTAGGATTAGGGTTAGGATGAGGGCTAGGGTGAGAGTGAATGTTAGTGTTAGGTTTAGGTTTAAGTTGAGGGTTAGGATTAGGGTTAGGGTTAGGGTGACGGTGAGGGTGAGGGTGAGGTTTAGTGTAAGGTTGAGTGTGAGGGTGAGGTTCAGGGTTAGGATTAGGGTTAGGGTTAATGTTTTGCTGAGGGTGAGGGTCAGGTTGAAGGTTAGGGTTAGATTTAGGGTGTGGGTAAGGGTTAAGGTGAGGGTTAGGGTGAGGATGAGTGTTAGGGAGAGGGTTAGGGTTAGGGTGAGGGTTAGGTATAGGTTTACAGTTAGGTTGAGGGTGAGGCTGAAGATTAGGTTAGGGTTAGTGTGATGGTGAGGGTGAGGGTTAGGATTAGGTTTAGAGTTAGGGTTAGGCTGAGGGTGAGGATGACCCTGAGGGTGAGGGTGAGGTTTAGAATTAGGGTGATGTTTAGGGTGAGGGTTAGGGTGAGGGTGAGTGTTATGGTTAGGTTTATGTTTAGGCTGTGGGTTAGGGTTATGGTTAGGGTGAGGGTTAGGGTTAGGGTGAGGGTTAGGGTTAGGGTGAGGGTCAGGGTTAAGGTGATGGTAAGGGTGAAGGTGAGGGTTAGTGTTAGTTTTAGGGTTGGCCTGAAGATTCGTGTGAGCATTATGATTAGGGTTAGTGTTAGTGTTAGGATTAGGATTAGGGTGAGCCTTAGGCTGACAGGTAGGATGAGGATTAGGGTGAGGGTTAGGTTTAGTGTGATTGTTAGGGTTAGGGATAGGGTGAGGGTACGGGTTAGGGTCAGGGATAGGGTGAGGGTTAGTTTTAGGGTTAGGATTAGGTTTAGGATTAGGGTTAGGTGAGGGTGTGGGTTAGGTTTAGGGTGAGGTTGTGGGTAGGGTTTAGGGTTACAATTAGGCTGATGGTTAGGATAAAGGTTATGGTTAGTATTAGGGTTAGTGTGAGGATTAGGGTTATGGTTAAGGTTAGGATTAGGGTGAAGGTGAGGGTGAGGTTTAGGGTTAGGTTGAGGGTGAGGTTTAGGGTTAGCATTAGGGTGAGGGTGAGGGTTAGGGTTAGGGTAATATTTAGGGTGAGGGTGAGCCTTAGGGTGTGGGTGAGGGTTAGGTTTAGTGTTTGAATTAGGGTGTGGGTTAGAGTTCGGGTTAGGGTGAGGGTGAGGGTAAGGGTGAGGGTTAGTGTTAGGGTTAGGTTTAGGCTTAGGATTAATGTGAGGATTAGGGTTAGGGTTAGGGTTAGGGTGAGGGTAAGGTTTAGGGTTATAGTTAGGATAAGATTTAGGGTGAGGGTTAGGGTGAGAGTATGGGCTATTTTTAGTGTGAGTGTTAGGATGAGTGTTAGGGTGAGGGTTAGGTTTAGTGTTAGGGTTAGGGTGAGGGTGAGGGTTAGGTTTATAGTGAGGGTGAGGGTTAGGGATAGGATTAGGTTTAGGGTGAGGGTTTGGGTTAGGGTTAAGTTGAGGGTGACGTTTCGGTTGAGGGTTAGAGATAGGGTTAGGGTGAGGGTGAGGGTTAGGTATAGGTTTAGAGTTAGGCTGAGGGGGAGGGGGAGGGTTAGGGTTAGGGTAAGGGTGAGGGTGAGGGTTAGGATTAGGTTTAGGTTTAGGGTTAGGCTTAGGGTTAGGGTTAGGGTAAGTGTTAGGGTGAGTGTGAGGGTTAGGGTTAGGGTGAGGGTAAGGATTAGGGTCAGGGTTAAGGTGATGGTGAGAGTTAGGGTGAGGGTTAGGGTTAGGTTGACGGTTACGGTTAGGTTGAGGGTTCCGGTGAGGGGTAGGTTTATGGTTAGGGTTAGGGTAAGGGTAAAGGTTAGGGTGAGGTTTAGCGTGAGGGTGAGGTTTAGGGAGAGGTTTAGGGTTATGGTGAGGGTTAGATTGAGGGTTAGGTTTAGGATTAGGGTGAGGGTATGTGTTAGGGTGAGGGTTAGGGTGAGTGTTAGTGTTAGGATGATGGTTAGGGATAGGGTTAGGGTTAGGGTTTGGGTGACGGTGAGGTTGAGGGTGAGGTTTAGTGTTAGGTTCAGGGTAAGGGTGAGGTTCACGGTTAGGATTAGAGTTAGGGTTAGTGTTAGACTGAGGGTGAGGGTGAGGGTGAGGGTTAGGGTTAGGGTGAGAGTGAGTGTTACGGTTAGGTTTAAGAAGAGGGTTAGTGTTAGGGTTAGGGTAAGGTAAGGTTTAGGGTGAGGTTTAGGGTGAGAGTGAGGTTTAGGGAGAGGGTTAAGATTAAGGTGAGGGTTAGGGTGATGGTTAGGGTTAGGGTTAGGGTGAGGGTATGTGTTAGGTTGAGGTTTAAGGTGAGGGTTAAGGTTAGGTGAGGGTTAGGTTTAGTTTTAGGCTGAGGGTGAGGGTGAGGTTTAGTGTTAGGGTGATCTTTAGGGTTAGGGTGAGGTTTAGGTTTAGGTTTAGGATTAGGATTAGGCTGAGGGGTGGTGTTAGGATTAGTGTTAGGGTGAGGGTTTGGGTTAGGGTTAGTGTGGGGGTTAGTGTGAGGGTTAGGGTGAGGGTGAGGTTAAGAGTTAGGGTTAGGGTTAGTGTGAGGGTTAGAGTGAGGGTTAGGGTTAGGTTTAGGTTTAGGTTGAGGGTGAGGATGAGGGTTAGGATTAGGGTTAGGAATAGGGTTATTTTTAAGTTTAGGGTTAGTGTTAGGGTGAGGGTGAGGTTTAGGTTTAGGTTTAGGGTTAAGGTTATTGTTACAGTTAGGGTTAGGGTGAGGGTGAGGGTTAGGTTATGTGTGAGGGTTAGGTTTAGGTTTAGGATTCGTGAGAGTAAAGGATTAGGGTAAATTTGAGCTTTAGGGTTCGCATTAGGGTAAGGGTTATTGTTAGGGTGAGGGTTAGGGTTAGGGTTAGGGTTAGGGTGAGGGTGAGGTTGGGGGTTAGTTTTAAGTTTAGGGTGAGGGTTAGGGTTGGTGTGAGGGTCAGGGATAGGTTTAGGGTGAGGGTGAGGAAGAGGTTTAGGATTAGGGCTAGGAATAGGGTTATTGTTAGTGTTAGGATTAGCATATGAGAGAGGGTGAAGATGAGGTTTGGGGTTAGTTTGAGAGGTAGGGTGAAGGTGAGTGTGAGGGTTAGGCTGAGGCTGAGGGTCATGGTTATTGTTAGTGTTAGGGTGAGGGTTAGGGTTAGGTTTAGGGTTATGGTGGGGGTTAGGGTGAGGGTTGGGGTTAGGGTTTGGGTTATGGTTAGGATGAGGTTTAGGGTTAGGGTGAGGGGTTAAGGTGAGGGTGAGGGTTAGGTTGAGGGTTAGGGTTAGGTTTAGGGTGAGGGTTATCGTTAGGATTAGGTTTAGGATGAGGGCTAGGGTGAGAGTGAATGTTAGTGTTAGGGTTAGGGTTAAGTTGAGGGTTAGGGTTAGGGTTAGGGTTAGGGTGACGGTGATGGTGCGGGTGAGGTTTAGTGTTAGGTTGAGTGTGAGGGTGAGGTTCAGGGTTAGGATTAGGGTTACGGTTAATGTTTTGTTGAGGGTGAGGGTCAGTTTGATGGTTAGGGTTAGATTTAGGGTGAGGTTTAGAGTTAGGGTTAGTGTGAGGATTAGGTTTAGATTTAGGGTGAGGGTAAGGGTTATGGTGAGGTTTAGGGTGAGGATAAGTGTTAGGGAGAGGGTTAGGGTTAGGGTGAGGGTTAGGTATAGGTTTACAGTTAGGTTGAGGGTGAGGCTGAAGTTTAGGTTAGGGTTAGTGTGATGGTGAGGGTGAGGGTTAGGATTAGGGTTAGAGTTAGGGTTAGGCTGAGGTTGAGGATGACCCTGAGGGTGAGGGTGAGGTTTCGAATTAGGGTGATGTTTAGGGTGAGGGTTAGGGTGAGGGTGAGTGTTAGGGTTTGGTTTATGTTTAGGCTGAGGGTTAGGGTTATGGTTAGGGTGAGGGTTAGGGTTAATGAGAGGGTTAGGGTTAGGGTGAGTGTTAGGGTTAAGGTGATGGTAAGGGTGAAGGTGAGGGTTAGTGTTAGTTTTAGGGTTGGCCTGAAGATTCGTGTGAGCATTATGATTAGGGTTAGTGTTAGTGTTAGGATTAGGATTAGGGTGAGCCTTAGGCTGACAGGTAGGATGAGGGTTAGGGTGAGGGTTAGGTTTAGTGTGATTGTTAGGGTTAGGGATAGGGTGAGGGTACGGGTTAGGGTCAGGGATAGGGTGAGGGTTAGTTTTTGGGTTAGGGTTAGGTTTAGGATTAGGGTTAGGGTGAGGGTGTGGGTTAGGTTTAGGGTGAGGGTGTGGGTAGGTTTTAGGGTTCTAATTAGGCCGAGGGTTAGGATAAAGGTTATGGTTAGGATTAGGGTAAGTGTGAGGATTAGGGTTATGGTTAAGGTTAGGATTAGGGTGAAAGTGAGGGTGAGGGTTAGGGTTAGGTTGAGGGTGAGGGTTAGGGTTAGCATTAGGGTGAGGGTGAGGATTAGGGTTAGGGTTAGGGTGATATTTAGGGTGAGGGTGAGGGTGAGGCTTAGGGTGAGTGTGAGCGTTAGGGTGTGGGTGAGGTTTAGGTTTAGTATTTGAATTCGGGTGTGGGTTAGAGTTCGGGTTAGGGTGAGGGTGAGAGTTAGGGTGAGGGTTAGTGTTAAGGTTAGGTTTAGGCTTAGGATTTATATGAGGATTAGGGTTAGGGTTAGGGTTAGGGTGAGGGTAAGTTTTAGGGTTATAGTTAGGATAAGGTTTAGGGTGAGGGTTAGGGTGACAGTATGGGCTAGTTTTAGTGTGAGTATTAGGATGAGTGTTAGGGTGAGGGTTAGGTTTAGTGTTAGGGTTAGGGTGAGGGTGAGGTTTAGGGATAGGATGAGGGTTAGGGTGAGGGTTTGGGTTAGGGTTAAGTTGAGGTTGACGGTTCGGTTGAGAGTTAGGGTTAGGGTTAGAGTTAGGTATAGGTTTAGAGTTAGGCTGAGGGTGAGGTTGAGGGTTAGGGTAAGGGTTAGGGTGAGGGTGAGGGTGAGGGTTAGGATTAGGTTTAGGTTTAGGTTTAGGGTTAGGCTTAGGGTTAGGGTTAGGGTAAGCGTTAGGGTTAGTGTGAGGGTTAAGGTTAGGTTGAGGGTAAGGTTTAGGGTGAGGGTTAAGGTGATGGTGAGGGGTTAGGGTGAGGGTTAGGTTTAGGTTGAGAGTCAGGGTTAGGTTGATGGTTCCGGTGAGGGGTAGGTTTATGGTTAGGGTTAGGGTAAGGGTACAGGTTAGGGTGAGGTTTAGCTTGAGGATGAGGTTTAAGGAGAGGGTTAGGGTTAGGTTGAGGGTTAGAGTGAGGATTAGGGTTAGGATTAGGGAGAGGGTATGTGTTAGGTTGAGGGTTAGGGTGAGTGCTAGTGTTAGGATGATGGTTAGGGATAGGGATAGGGTTAGGTTTTGGGTGACGGTGAGGTTGAGGGTTAGTTTTAGGGTTAGGTTCAGAGTGAGGGTGAGGTTCAGGGTTAGGATTAGGGTTAGAGTTAGTGTTAGACTGAGGGTGAGGGTGAGGGTGAGGGTTAGGGTTAGGGTGATAGTAAGTGTTAGGGTTAGGTTTAGGATGAGCGTTAGGGTTAGGGTTAGGGTAAGGTAAGGTTTAAGGTGAGGTTTAGGGTGAGAGTGAGGTTTAGGGAGAGGGTTAGGGTTAAAGTGAGGGTTAGGGTGATGGTTAGGTTTAGGATTAGTGTGAGGGTATGTGTTAGGTTGAGGTTTACGGTGAGGGTTAAGGTTAGGGTGAGGGTTAGGTTTAGTTTTAGGTTGAGGGTGAGGGTGAGGGTGAGGTTTAGGGTTAGGGTGATCTTTAGGGTTAGGGTGAGGTTTAGGTTTAGGTTTAGGATTAGGATTAGGCTGAGGGGTGGTGTTAGGATTAGTGTTAGGGTGAGGGTTTGGATTAGGGTTAGGGTTGGGGTTAGTGTGAGGGTTAGGGTTAGGGTGAGGGTAAGGGTTAGGTTTAGGTTTAGTGTGAGGGTTAGAGTGAGGGTTAGGGTTAGGTTTAGGCTTATTGTGAGGGTGAGGATGAGGGTTAGGAACAGGGTTATTTTTAAATTTAGGGTTAGTGTTAGGGTGAGGGTGAGGTTTAGGTTTAGGTTTAGGGTTAGGGTTATTGTTACGGTTAGTGTGAGGGTGAGGGTGAGGGTTAGGTTATGTGTGAGGTTTAGGTTTAGGTTTAGGATTCGTGAGAATAAAGGATTAGGGTGAGGGTTAGCGTAAGTTTGAGCTTTAGGGTTAGCATTAGGGTAACGGTTATTGTTAGGGTGAGGGTTAGTCTTAGGGTTAGGGTTAGCGTGAGGGTGAGGTTGCGGGTTAGTGTTAAGTTTAGGGTGATGGTTAGGGTTGGTGTGAGGGTCAGGGATAGGGATAGGGGGAGGGTGAGGATGAGGTTTAGGATTAGGGTTAGGGAAAGCGTTATTTTTAGTGTTAGGATTAGGGTAATAGAGAGGGTGAAGATGAGGTTTAGGGTTAGTTTGAGAGGTAGGGTGAAGGTGAGGGTAAGGGTTAGGGTGAGGGTTAGCCTGAGGCTTAGGGTTATGGTTATTGTTAGTGTTAGGGTGAGGGTTAGGGTTAGATTTAGGGTTATGGTTAGGGTGAGTGTGAGGGTTAGGGTTAGGGTGAGGGTTACGGTTTGTATTAGGGTTAGGATGAGGGCTAGGGTGAGAGTGAGTGTTAGTGTTAGGTTTAGGGTTAAGTTGAGGGTTAGGGCTATGGTTAGGGTGACGGTGAGGGTGAGGTTGAGGTTTAGTGTTAGGTTGAGTGTGAGGGTGAGGTTCAGGGTTAGGATTAGGGTTAGGGTTAATGTTTTGCTGAGGGTGAGGGTCAGGTTGAGGGTTAGGGTTAGATTTAGGGTGAGGTTTAGAGTTAGGGTTAGTGTGAGGATTAGGGTTAGATTTAGGGTAAGGGTAAGGGTTATGGTGAGGTTTAGGGTGAGGGTGAGTGTTAGGGAGAGGGTTAGGGTGAGGGTGAGGGTTAGGTATAGGTTTACAGTTAGGTTGAGGTTGAGGCTGAGGATTAGGTTAGGTTTATTGTGATGGTGAGGGTGAGGGTTAGGATTAGGTTTAGACTTAGGTTTAGGCTGAGGGTGAGGATGACCCTGAGGGTGAGGGTGAGGTTTAGAATTAGGGTGATGTTTAGGGTTAGGGTTAGGGTGAGGAGGAGTGTTAGGGTTAGGTTTATGTTTAGGCTGAGGGTTAGGGTTATGGTTTGGGTGAGGGTTAGTTTTAGTGTGAGGATTAGGGTTAGGGTGAGGGTTAGGATTAAGGTCATGGTAAGGGTGAGGGTGAGGGGTAGTGTTAGTTTTAGGTTTGGCCTGAAGATTCGTGTGAGTATTACCATTAGGTGTAGTGTTAGTGTTAGGATTAGGATTAGGGTGAGCCTTAGGCTGAGGGGTAGGGTGAGGGTTAGGGTGAGGGTTATATTTAGTGTGATTGTTAGGGTTATGGATAGGGTGAGGGTACGGGTTAGAGTGAGGGATAGGGTGAGGGTGAGTTTTAGGGTTAGAGTTAGGTTTAGGATTAGGGTTAGGGTGAGGGTGTGGGTTACGGTTAGGGTGAGGTTGTGTGTAGGGTTTAGGGTTACAATTAGGCTGAGGGTTAGGATAAAGGTTATGGTTAGGATTAGGGTTAGTGTGAGGATTAGTGTTATGGTTAAAGTTAGGGTTAGGGTGAAGTTGAGGGTGAGGGTTACGGTTAGGTTGAGGTTGAGGGTTAGGGTTAGCATTAGGGTGAGGGTGAGGGTTAGGGTTAGGGTTAGGGTGAGTGTTAGGGTTAGGGTGATACTTAGGGTGAGGGTGAGGGCTAGGGTGAATGTGAGGGTTTGGGTGAGTGTGAGCGTTAGGGTGTGAGTGAGGGTTAGGTTTAGTATTTGAATTAGGGTGTGGGTTAGAGTTCGGGTTAGGGTGAGGGTGAGGTTTAGGTTGAGGGTTAGGGTTAGGATTAGGTTTAGGCTTAGGATTAGTGTGAGGATTAGGGTTAGGGTTAGGTTTAGGGTGAGGGTAAGGTTTAGGGTTATAGTTAGGATAAGTTTTAGGGTGAGGGTTAGGGTGATAGTGAGGGCTAGTTTTAGTGTGAGTGTTAGGATGAGTGTTAGGGTGAGGGTTAGGTTTAGTGTTAGGGTTAGGGTGAGGGTGAGGGTTAGGTTTATAGTGAGGGTGAGGATTAGCGATAGGATTAGGGTTAGGGTGAGGGTTTGGGTTGGGGTTAAGTTGAGGGTGACGGTTCGGTTGAGGGTTAGGGATAGGTTTAGTGTTAGGGTGAGCGTTAGGTATAGGTTTAGAGTTAGGCTGAGGGTGAGGGTGAGGGTTAGGGTTAGGGTTAGGGTGAGGGTGAGGGTTAGGATTAGGTTTAGCCTGAGGGTTAGGGTTAGGGTAAGGTTTAGGGTTAGTGTGGGGTTTAGGGTTAGGGTGAGGGGAAGGGTTAGGGTGAGGGTTAAGGTGACGTTGAGCTTGAGGGTGAGGTTTAGGGTTAGGTTCAGGGTGAGGGTGAGGTTCAGGGTTAGGATTAGGGTTAGGGTCAGTGTTAGACTGAGGGTGAGGGTGAGCGTTAGGGTTAGGGTGAGAGTGAGTGTTAGGGTTAGGTTTAGGATGAGGGTTAGTGTTAGGGTTAGGTAAGGTAAGGTTTAGGGTGAGGTTTAGGGTGAGAGTGAGGTTTAGGGAGATGGTTAGGGTTAAGGTGAGGGTTAGGGTGATGTTTAGGGTTAGGGTTAGGGTGAGGGTATATGTTAGGTTGAGGTTTACAGTGAGGGTTAAGGTTAGGGTGAGGGTTAGGTTTAGTTTTAGGCTGAGGGTGAGGGTGAGGTTTAGGGTTAGGGTGATCTTTAGGGTTAGGGTGAGGTTTAGGTTTAGGTTTAGGTTTAGGATTAGGATTAGGCTGAGAGGTGGTGCTAGGATTAGTGTTAGGGTGAGGGTTTGGGTTAGGGTTAGGTTTGGGTATAGTGTGAGGTTTAGGGTTAGGGTGACAGTAAGGGTTAGGGTTAGGGTTAGTGTGAAGTTTAGAGTGAGGTTTAGGGTTAGGTTTAGGGTTAGGGTTATTGTTACAGTTAGTTTTAGGGTGAGGGTGAGGGTTAGGTTATGTGTGAGGGTTAGGTTTAGGTTTAGGTTTCGTGAGAGTAAAGGATTAAGGTGAGGGTTAGGGTAAGTTTGAGCTTTAAGGTTAGCATTAGGGTAAGGGTTATTGTTAGGGTGTGGGTTAGGGTTAGGGTTAGGGTGAGGGAGAGGTTTTGGGGTTAGTGTTAAGTTTAGGGTGAGGGTTAGGGTTGGTGTGAGGGTCAGGGATAGGATTAGGATGTGGGTGAGGGTTAGGTTTAGGATTAGGGTTATGAATAGGGTTATTGTTAGGGTTAGGGTTAGGGTAAGAGAGAGGGTGAAGATGAGGTTTAGGTTTAGTTTGAGAGGTAGGGTGAAGGTGAGAGTCATGGTTAGGGTGAGGGTTAGGCTGAGGCTGAGGGTAATGGTTATTGTTTGTGTTAGGGTTTGGGTTAGGGTTAAGTCAAGGTTGACGTTTCGGTTGAGGGTTAGCGTTAGGGTGAGGGTTAGGTATAGGTTTAGAGTTAGGCTGAGGCTGAGGCTGAGGCTGAGGGTTAGGGTTAGGGTGAGGGTTAGGGTTAGGTTAAGGGTTAAGGTTAGTGTGAGGGTTAGGGTTAGTTTGAGGGTAAGGGTTAGGGTGAGGGTGAGGGTTAGGGTTAGGTTTAGGGTTAGCATGAGGATTCGGTTGAGCATTAGGATTACTGTTAGTGTTAGTATTAGGGTTAGGGTTAAGGTGAGGGTTAGTGTGAGGGTTAGGATTAGGGGTACGGTGAGGTTTAGTGTGAGGGATAGGGTTAGGGTGAGTTGTATGGTGAGGGTGAGGGTTAGGATTAAGCTGAGGGTAAGGGTTAGGGTTAGTGTTAGGGTGAGGGTGAAGGTTAGTGTTAGCATTAGGTTTAGGGTGAGGGGGAGGGTTAGTGTTAGTGTTAGGTTTAGGGTGAGGTCTAGGCTGAGGGTGACTGTTAGTTTATTTTTAGGGATAGGGTGAGGGTTAGGGTAGGGTTAGAGTGAGCATTAGGCAGAGTGGTAGGGTTAGGTTTAGGGAGCGGGTTAGGTTTAGTGTGATTGTTAGGTTTAAGGTTAGGGTGAGGGTAAGGTTTAGGGTGAGGGATAGGATGAGGATGAGGGTTAGGGTTAGAATTAGGATTAGGGTTAGGGTTAGGGTGAGGGTTAGGTTTAGGTTTAGGTTTAAGGTGAGGGTGAGGGTTAGGGTTAGGGTGATGGTGAGGGTAGGGTATAGGGTTAGGATTAGGGTAAGGGTTAGGATGAAGGTTATGGTTAGGGAAAGGTTCGTGTGAGTATTAGGTTTAGGGTTAGTGTTTGGGTTAGTGTTCGGGTGAGGGTGTGTGTAAGGGATAGGGTGAGATTTAGGTTTTGGGTTAGCATTAGAGTGAGGGTTAGGGTTAGGGTTAGGGTGAGGGTTAGGGTAAGGTTGAGCGTTAGGGTTAGCATTAGGGTTAGGGTTAGAGTTAGTGTGAGGGTTAGGTTTAGTGTTAGGGTTAGCGTGAGGGTTAGGGTTAGGGTTAGGGTTAGGGTGAGGTTTAGGGTTAGGGATAGGTGTAGGATTAGAGTGAGGGTGAGGGTGAGGTTTAGGGTTAGGGTGAGGATTAGATTTATGTTTAAGTTTAGGGTTAGGGTTAGGGGGAGGGTGAGGGTTAGGTCTAGGCTGAGTGTAAGTTTTAGCGTGAGGTTTAGGATGAGGGTGAAGGTTAGGGTTAGCATTAGATTTAGGGTGAGTGTTAGGGTTATTGTTACTGTTAGGGTGAGGGTTAGGGTCAGGTTTAGGGTTAGGATGAGGGTTAGGGTTAGGGTGAGGGTTAGGTTAGGGTTAGGGTTAGGGCTAGGCTGAGGATGAGGATTAGGGTTAGGTTTAGGGATAGGGTGAGGATTAGGGTTAGGGTTAGGGTTAGGGTGAGTGTTAGGCTGAGGAGTAGGGTTAGGGTTACGGTGAGGGTTAGGTTTAGTGTGATTGTTAGGGTTTGGGTTAGCCTGAGTGTAAGGGTTAGGGTGAGAGATAGGGTGAGTGTGAGTTTAAGGTTAGGGTTAGGTTTAGGATTAGGGGGAGTGTGAGGGTGAGTGTTAGGTTTAGGGTAAGGGTGAGGGTAGGGTTTAGGGTTAGAATTAGGGTGAGGGTTAGAATGAAGGTTATGGTTATGATTAGGGTTAGTGTGAGGTTTATGGTTATGGTTAAGCTTAGGGTTAGGGTTAGGGTGAACGTGAGGGTAAGGTTTAGGGTGAGGGTAAGTGTTAGAGTGAGGGTTATGGTGAGGGCGAAGGTTAGGGTTAGCATTTTGTTTAGGGTGAGGGTGAGGGTTAGTGTTAGGGTTAGGGTTAGGGTGAGGGCTAGGCTGAGGCTGAGGGTTAGGCTTAGGTTTAGGGATAGGGTGAGGATTAGGGTTACGGTTACAGTGAGGCTTAGTTTTAGTGTGATTGTTAGGTTTAGGGTTAGGGTGAGGGTAAGGGTTAGTGTGATGGATAGGGTGGGGTGAGGGTTAGTGTTAGCATTAGGGTTAGGGTTAGGGTTATGTTGAGGGTTAGGATTAGGTTTAAGATTAGGGTGAGGGTGAGATTTAGGGTTAGGGTGATGGTGAGGGTAAGGTTTAAGTTTAGGATTAGGATGAGAGTTAGGATAAAGGTTATGGTTCAGTTTAGGGTTAGTGTGTGGATTAGGTTTAGGGTTAGGGTTAGGGTTAGGGTTATGGTGAGGGTGAGTGTTAGGGTTAGGGTGAGCGTTAGGTTTAGGTTTAGCATTAGGGTGAGGGATAGGGTTAGGGTTATGGTAAGGTTTAGGGTGAGGGATAAGTTGAGGGTGAGGGTTAAGGTCAGCATTAGCGTTAGGGTTAGGGTTAGGGTTAAGTTTAGGATAAGGGTGAGGGTGAGAGTTAGGGTTAGGGTTAAGGTGAGGGTTGGGGTGAGGGTTAGGGTTAGGGTTAGGGTGAGGGTATGTGTTAGGTTGAGGGTTAAGGTGAGGGTTAACGTTAGGTTGAGGGTTACGGTTATTGTTAGGGTTATTCCCAGGGTGTGGGTGAGGGTGAGGGTTAGGGTTAGGGTTATCTTTAGGGTTAGGGTGTGGTTTGGTTTAGGTTTAGGTTGGGGATGAGGATTAGGCTGAGTGGTGGGGTTTGGATTAGGGTTAGGGTGAGGGTTAGGGTTAAGGTCAGGGTGAGGGTGAGGGTCAGGGTTAAGGTGTGGGTAAGGGGGAGGGGAGGTGTAGGGTTAGGGTTAGGTTTGACCTGAGGATTCGGGTGAGCATTAGGATTACTGCTAGTGTTAGTGTTAGGAATAGGATTAGAGTGACGGTTAGGGGGAGGGTTAGGGTTAGCGTTAGGGTGACATTTAGGGTGAGGGTTAGGGTTAGGGTGAATTTTAGGGTGAGGGTGAGGGTTAGGTTTAGTGTGAGGGTAAGGGTTAGGGTGAGGGTTAAGGTGAGGATGAATGTTAGGGTTAGCATTAGGTTTAGGGTGAGGGTGAGGGTTAGGGTTAGGGTTAGGATGAGCGTTAGGCTGAGGGGAGGGGTAGGGTTAGGGTTAGGGTGAGGGTTAGGTTTAGTGTGATTGTTAGGGTTAGGGTTAGGGTGAGGGTAAGGGTTAGGGTTAGAGATAGGGTAAGTGTGAGTTTTAGGGTTAGGGTTATTTGTAGGATTAGGATGAGTGTGAGGGTGAGGGTTAGGGTTAGGGTGAGGGTGAGGGTAGGGTTTAGTTTTAGAATTAGGGTGAGGGTTAGTATGAAGGTTATGGTTAGCGTTAGGGTAAGTGTGAGGTTTATGGTTATGTTTAAGGTTAGGGTTAGGGTTAGGGTGAAGGTGAGGGTTAGGTTTAGGTTCAGGGTAAGTGTTAAGGTGAGGGTTAGGGTGAGGGTGAAGGTTAGGGATAGCATTAGGTTTAGGGTGAGGGTGAGGGTTAGTGTTAGTATTAGGGTTAGGGTGAGGGCCAAGCTGAGGGTGAGGTTTAGGGTAAGTTTAAGGGATAGGGTGAGGATTAGGATTGGGGTTAGGATGAGGTTTAGGTTTAGTGTGATTGTTAGGTTTAGGGTTAGGGTGAGGGTAAAGGTTAGTGTGAGGGATAGGGTGAGGGTGAGGGTTAGGGTTAGGGTGATGGTGAAGGTAGGGTTTAGGGTTAGGATTAGGGTGAGATTTAGGATGAAGGTGAAGGTTTGGGTTAGGGTTAGTGTGAGGATTAGGTTTAGGGTTAGGGTTAAGTTTAGGGTTAGGGTGATTGTGAGTGTTAGGGTTAGGGTGTGCGTAGGGTTTAGGTTTAGCATTAGGGTTAGGGTTAGGGTTAGGGTGAGGGTTAGGGTAAGGGTGAGCGTTAGGGTTAGCATTAGGTTTATGGTTAGGGTTAGTGTGAGGGTTAGGTTTAGGGTTAGGGTTAGGGTGAGGGTGAGGGTGAAGGTTAGGGTGAAGGTTAGGGTGAGTGTTAGGTTTAGGGTTGAGGGTTAGTGTTAGTGTTAGTGTTAGGGTGTATGTTAGGGTGAGGTTTAGGTTTAGGGTTAGGGTGACGTTTAGGGTGAGGGTTTGTGTTAGGGTGAGTTTTAGGGTGAGGGTGAGGGTTAGGCTTATGGTGTGGGTAAGGGTTGGGTGAGGGTTAGGGTGAGGGTGAAGTTTAGGGTTAGCATTAGGTTTAAGGTGAGGGTGAGGGTTTGGGTTAGGTTTAGGGCTAGGCTGAGGATGGGGATTAGGGTTAGCTTTAGGGATAGGGTGAGGATTAGGATTAGGGTTAGGTTTAGGGTGAGCCTTAGGCTGAGGGGTAGGGTTAGTGTTAGTGTGAGCGTTAGGTTTTGTGTGATTGTTAGGGTGAGGGTGAGGGTGAGGGTAAGGGATAGGTGAGAGATAGGGTGAGGGTGTGGGTTAGGGTTAGGGTTAGGTTTAGGTTTAGGGTGATTGTGAGGGTGAGGGTTAGGGTTAGGGTGAGTGTGAGGGTAGGGTTTAGGGTTAGAATTAGGGTGAATGTTAGGATGAAATTTATGGTTATGGTTAGGGTTAGTGTGAGGATTATGGTTATGGTTAAAGTTAGGGTTAGTGTGAGGGTGAGGGTTACGTTGAGGGCAAGGGTTAGGGTGAGGCATAGGGTGAGGGTGAGGGTTAGGGTCAGCATTAGGGTTAGGGTTAGGGTTAGGGTTAGGGTGAGGGTTAGGGTTAGGTTTAGGTTTAGGATGAGGGTGAGAGTTAGGGTTATTGTGATGGTGAGTGTAGGGTTTAGGGTTAGGATTAGTGTGAGTTTTAGGATGAAGGTTATGGTTATGGTTAGGGTTAGGGTTAGAGTGAGGGTTAGGATTATTTTTAGCATTATGGTTAGGGTTATGGGGAGGGTTAGGTTGAGTGTGAGGGTTAGGTTTAGGATTAGGGTTAGTGTGAGGATTAGGGTTATGGTTAAGGTTAGGGTTAGGGTTAAGGTGAAGGTTAGGGTTAGGGTTTATTGTGAAGTTTAGCGTTAGGGTTATTGTTAGGGTTAAGGTCGGCTTAGGGTGAGGGTGAGATTTAGTATTTGGGTTAGCGTTAGGGTTAGCCTGAGGTTGAGGGAGAGGGTTAGGTTTAGGATTAGCGTTAGGTTTAGGGTTAGGCTTAGGGTGAGGGTGATGGAGAGGGGGAGGCTTAGGCTGAGTTTTTGGGTTAGGGTGAGGGTGAGAGTTAGGGTTACTGTGATATTTAGTGTGAGGTTGAGGGTGAGGGTTTGTTTGAGGTTTATTATTAGTGTGAGTGTGAGCATGAGGGTTAGGGTGAGGGTGAGGGTGAGGGTAGGATTTAGAGTTAGAATTAGGGTGAGGGTTAGGATGAAGTTTATGGTTATGGTTAGGGTTAGTTTGAGGATTAGGGTTATGGTTAAGGTTAGGGTTAGGGTTAGGGTGAGGTTGAGGGTTATGTTGAGGGCAAGGGTTAGGGTGAGGGATAGGGTGAGGGTGAGGGTTAGGGTTAGCATTAGGGTTAGGGTTAGGGTTAGGGTTAGCTTTAGGGTTAGCCTGAGGGTGAGGGAGAGGGTTACATTTAAGATTAGCGTTAGGTTTAGGGTTAGGCTTATTGTGAGGGTGATGGTGAGGGTGAGGCTTAGGGTGACGTTTAGGGATAGGTTTAGGGTAAGGGATACGGTTAGGGTGATATTTAGGCTGAGGTTGAGGGTTAGGGTGAGGGCGAGGGTTAGGGTGAGGGTGAGGTTTAGGGTGTGGGTGAGGATTAGGGGGACTGTGAGGGTTAGGGTGAGGGTGAGTTTTAGGGTGAGGTTCAGGGTTAGGGTTAGGATTAGACTTAGGGTGAGGGTTAGGGTTAGGGTTAGGGAGAGGGTGAGGGTTAGGGTGAGGGTTAGAGTTAGGGCTATTTTTAGGCTTAGGATTAGTGTGAGGAATCGGGTTAGGGTTAGTGTTAGGGTGAGGGTAAGGGTTAGCGTTATAGTTAGGGTAAGGTTTAGGGTGAGGGTTAGTGTGAGAGTGAGGGCTAGTTTTAGTTTGAGTGTTAGGGTGAGGGTTAGGTTTAGTGTTAGGGGATGGGTGAGAGTGAGGTTTAGGTTTAGGGCGAGGGTGAGCTTTAGGAATAGGGTTAGTGTTAGGGTTATTGTTATGGTTAGGTTTAGGGTTAGGGTGTGGGTGAAGTTTAGGGTTAAGTTTAGCATTTGGCTTAGCATGAGGGTGAGGGAGAGGGTTAGGTTTAGGATTAGGGTTAGGTTTAGGGTTAAGCTTAGGGTGAGGATGATGGTGAGGGTGAGGCTTAGGGTGAGGGTTAGGTTTAGGGTTAGCGTGAGGTTTAGTGTTAGTGTGATATTTAGGGTAAGGGTGAGGGTTAGGGTGAGGTTGAAGGTTAGGGTTAGTGTGAGGGTTAGGGTGTGGGTGAGGGTTAGGGTAACAGTGAGGGTTAGGGTGAGGGTTAAGGTTAGGTTTAGGATGAGGGTGAGGGTTAGCATTAGCGTGATGCTGAGTGTAGGGTTTAGGGTTAGGATTAGGGTGAGGGTTAGGATGAAGGTTATTTTTAGGGTTAGGGTTAGTGTGAGGATTAGGTTTATGGTTAGGTTTAGAGTTAGGATTAGGGTGAGGGTGAGGTTTAGGGTTAGGTTGAGGGTGAGGGTTAGGGTTATCATTAGGGTGAGGGTGTGCGTAAGGGTTAGGGTTAGAGTGAGGTTTAATGTAAGGTTGAGCGTTAGGGTTAGCATTAGTTGTACGGTTAAGGTTTAGGGTGAGGGTTAGGTTTATGGTTAGTGTTGGGGTGAGGGTGAGGGTGAGGGTTAGTGTTAAGGTTAGGGTGAGGGTTAGGGTTAGGGTGAGAATGAGGGTAGGGATTAGGGTTAGAATTAGGGTGAGTGTTGGGATGAAGGTTATGATTAGGGTTAGGGTTAGTTTGAGGATTAGTTTTATGGTTAAGGTTAGGTTTAAGGTTAGGGTGAAGGTGAGGGTTACGGTTAGGGTTCAGGTTATGGTTAGGGTTATTTTTTGGGTTAGGTTTAGGCTTAGGGTATGGGTGAGGGTTAGGATTAGGGTTAGCATTAGGTTTAGGGTTAGGCTGACGGTTAGGGTGATGGTGAGGGTGAGGCTTAGGCTGAGGTTTTGGGTTAGGGTTAGGGTTAGGGTTAGGTTTAATGTGATATTTAGGGTGAGAGTGAGGGTTAGGATGAGGGTGAGGGTTAGGGTGAGTGTGAGGTTTAGGGTGTGAGTGAGGGTTAAGGTGACGCTGAGGGTTAGGGTGAGGGTGAGGGTTAGGATTTGTGTGAGGGTTAGGGTTAGGGTTAGGGTGAGGGTTGGGATTAGGGTTAGGGTTATTGTGAGGTTTAGGGTGAGGGTTAGGGTTAGGGTGAGTGTTAGGTTGAGGGTGAGGGTTAGGTTTAAAGTGAGCATAATTTTTAGTGTGAGGGTTAGGGTGAGTTTGAAGATTAGGCTTAGCATTAGTGTTAAGGTGAGGGTGAGGCTTAGGGTGAGGGTTAGGGTTAGGGTTAGGGTGAGGGTGAGGTTTAGGGTGAGGGTTATGGTTAGGGTTAGATTTACGGTTAGTGTGAAGATGAGGGTTAGTGTTAGCGTGAGGGTAAGGTTTAGGGTGAGGTTTAGGAAGAGGTTTAGGTTTACTGTGAAAGTTAGGGTGAGGGTTAGTGTTTGGGTTAGGGTGAGGTTATGTGTTATGCTGAGGGTTAGGATGAGGGTTAAATTTAGGGTGAGTGTTAGGGATAGGGTTAGGGTTAGAGTTAGGATGAGGTTGAGGGTGATGGTTAGGGTTAGGGTGAGTGTGAGGGTGAGGATGATGTTCACGGTTCGGATTAATGTTAGGGTTACGGTTAGGCTGAGTGTGAGGTTGAGGGTGAGGGTAAGCCTTAGGGTGATTTTTAGGGTTAGGGTGAGCTTTAGGTTTAGGTTTAGGTTGAGGATTACGCTGAGGGGTGTGTTTAGTTTTAGGGTTAAGGTGAGGGTTAGGGTTAGGGTCTTTGTTAGGGTTAGGGTTAGGGTTAGGTTTAGTGTGAGGGTGAGGGTGAGGATGAGGGTTAGGATTAGGGTTAGGGATAGCGTTATTATTAGGGTTAGGGTTAGGGTTAGGGTGAGGGTGAGGGTTAGGTTTAGGGTTAGGATTAGGATTATTTTTAGCATTATGGTTAAGGTTAGGTTTAGTGTGAGGGTTAGGTTTAGGCTTAGGGTTAGGGTGCAGGTAAGGGTTAGGGTGAGGGTTAGGGTAAGGGTGAGCATTAAGTTTAGCATTAGGGTTAGGGTTACGGTTAGGGTGAGAGTTAGGTTTAGATTTAGAGTTAGGGTGAGTGTGAGGGTGAGGGTTATGGTGAGGGTGGGATTGCGGGTTAGGATTAGGGTTAGGGTAAGGGAGAGAGTGATGATTAGGTTTAGGGTTAGGGTTACGGTGAGGGTGAGGTTTAGGGTTAGGGTTAGGTTGAGTTTTAGCCTTCGTGTGAGGGTTGGGTGAGCGTGACGTAAGGGTTAGAGTGAGGGTTAAGTTGAGGGTGAGAGTTAGGATTAGGGTTAGGGTTATGGTTAGGGTTATTGTGAGGGTTAGGGTTAGGTTTAGGGTTAGTGTGAGTATTAGGCATAGGCTTAGGGTTAGGGTGAGGGTTAGGTTTAGTTTGAGGGGTAGGGTGACGGTGAGGATAAGGGTTAGGGTGAGGCTGAGGGTTAGGGTTATTGTGAGTGATAGGGTGAGGAATATGGTTAGTTTAGGGTTATGTTGGGGTTTACAATGAGGGTTGGGTTTAGGGTTAGATTTATGGTTAGGATGAGGTTTAGGGTTAGATTGAGGTTTAGGGTGAGGCTGAGGGTTAGGGTGAGGGTGAGGGTTAGGATTAGGATTAGGTTTTGGATGAGGGCTAGGGTGAGTGTGAGGGTTAGGGTTATGGTTAGGGTTAGGATTAGGGAGAGCGTTCGGGTGATGGGTAGGTTTAGGGTTACGTTTAGGGTGAGGGTAAGGGTTAGGGTGAGGTTTAGGGTGAGGGTGAGTTTTAGGGTGAGGTTTAGGGTTAAGGTGAGGGTATGTGTTAGATTGAGGGTTAGGGTGAGGGTTAGGTTTAGGGTGAAGTTTAGGGATAGGTTTTTGGTTAGGGTTAGGGTGAGGGTGAGAGGAGGGTTAGGGTTAGGGTTAGGTTCAGGGTGAGGGTGAGGTTCAGGTTAGGATTAGGGTTAGGGTTAGGGTTGGGTTGAAGGTGAGGTTGAGGTTGAGGGTTAAGGTTAGGGTGAGGGTGAAGGTTAGGGTGAGGTTTAGGGTTGGGGTTAGGGTTAGGTTTAGTGTGAGGATTAGTGTTAGGTTTAGGGTGAGGGTAAGGGATATGGTGAGGTTTAGTGTGAGCGTGAGGGTTAGGGTTAGGTTTAGGATTAGGGTGAGGGTTAGGATGAGGGTTTGGGTTTATGTTAACGTGAGGATGAGTGTTCGGGTGGGGGTTAGGGTTAGGGTTAGGGTTAGGGTGAGGCTTAAGTATAGGTTTAGGGTTAGGCTGAGGGTGAGAGTTAGGGTTAGGGTTAGTGTGAGGAGGGTGAGGGTAAGGATTAGGTTTAGGGTTAGGGTTAGACTGAGGGTGAGGATAAGGGTGAGGGTGAGGGTGAGGTTTAGAATTAGGGTGACGTTTAGGGTTAAAGTTAGGGTGAGGTTGAGGGTTAGGGTTAGGGTTAGGGTTAGGATGAGGGTTACGCTGAGGGTTAAGTTTAGGGTTAGGGTTGGGGTGAGGGTGAGTTTTAGGGTTAGGGTTACGGTGAGGGTTATTGTTAGGGTTAGGGGAAGTTTGAGGATGACGGTGAGGGTTAGGCGTATTGTTATGTGTAGGGTTAGGATGAGGATTAGGGTGAGGGTGAGGGTGAGGGTTAGGGCTAGGGTGAGGGTTAGGGTTAGGATTAGGGTTAAGATGTGTGCTATGGTGAGGATGAGGTTTAGGGTTAGGGTGAGGGTGAGGTTTATGGTTAGGGTGAGGCTTCGAGTGATGGGTAGGTTTAGGGTTAGGGTTAGGGTGAGGGTAAGGGTTAGGGTGAGGTTTAGAGTGAGGGTGAGTTTTAGGGGGAGGTTTAGGTTTAGGGTGAGGGTTAGGGTGAGGGTTAGGGTTAGGGTTACGTTGAGGGTATGTGTTAGGGTGAGGGCTAGGGTGAGTGTCAAGGGTAGGGAGATTGTTAGGGATATGTTTAGGGTGAGGGTTAGGGTGAGTGTGAGGGTTAGCGTTTGGTTTAGGTTCAGTGTGAGGGTGAGGTTCAGGGTTAGGATTTTTGTTAAAGTTAGGGTTAGGCTGAGGGAAAGGTTGAGGGTGAGCATTAGGGTTAGGGTGAGGGTGAGGGTTAAGTTTAGTTTTAGGGTGAGGGCTAGGGTTAAGTTTTGGTTGAGGGTTAAGTTTAGGGTTATTGTTAGGGTTAGGGTTAGGTTTAGGGTCAGGGTGTGGGTTAACTTTAGGGTTAGAGTTATGTGTAGGGAGAGGGTGAGGGAGAGAGTTAGGTTTACGATTAGGGTTAGCTTTATGTTTAGGCTTAGAGTGAGGGTGATGGTGAGGTTGAGGATTAGGGTGAGGCTTAGGGTTAGCGTTACCTTGAGGGTTAGTGTTAGGGTGTTATTTAGGGTGAGGTTGAGGCTTATGGTGAGGGTGATTGTTCGGGTTAATGTGAGGGTTAGGGTGTGGTTGAGGTTTAGGGTGACGGTGAGGGTTAGGTTACCGGTGAGCGTTAGGGTTAGGTTTAGCCTTAGGGTTATGGTTAGGGTGAGGGTGAGGGAGGGTTAGGTTGAAGGTTAGGTTTAGAGTTAGGGTTGGTGTGAGGATCAGGGTTAGGGTTAGGGTGAGGGTAAGGGTTAGGGTGAGGGTGAGGTTTAGGGGTAGTGTGACATTTAGGGTTAATGGTGAGGGTTTCGTTTAGGTTTAGGGTTAAGATGAGGATTAGGCTGAGGGGTAGGTTTAGGGTTAGGGTGAGGGTTAGGGTTAGTGTGAGGGTTAGTGTTCGGGTTAGGGTGAGGGTAAGGTTTAGGTTGAGGGTTAGCGTGAGTATGAGCGATAGGGTTAGGATTAGGGTTAGCATGAGGTTTAGGATGAGGGTTAGGGTTAGGGTTAGTGTTAGGGATAGGGTTAGGGTGAGGGTTAGGGTGAGGGGTAGGTTTAGGTTTAGAATGAGTTTTAGGGTGAGAGTTATGGTTAGGGTTTTGGTTAGGGTGAGGGTGAGGGTTAGGTTTTGGGAGAGGGTAAGGGTTAGGTTGAGGGTTAGGGTGCGGGTGAAGGTTAGGGTTAGCTTAGGGTTAGCGTGAGGGTGTGCATTAGGGTTAGGGTTAGTGTTAGGGTGAGGGCTAGGCTGAGGGTGAGGGTTAAGGTTAGGTTTAGGGATAAGGTAAGGATTAGGTTTATGGTTAGAGTTAGTTTGAGCATTAGGCTGAGGGGTAGGTTAAGGGTTAGGCTGAGATGTAGGTTTAGGGTTAGGGTGAGGGTTAGGCTGAGGGTGAAGTTTCGGCTTAGCATTAGGTTTAGGGTGAGGGTGAAGGTTGGGCTTAGGGTTAGGGTTAGGGTGTGGGCTAGTCTGTTGGTGAGGGTTAGTGTTAGGTTTAGGTTGAGGGTTAGCGTTAGGGTGAGGGTGAGTGATAGTGTTAGGCAGAGGGGTATGGTTAGGCTTAGGGTGAAGGTTATGTTTAGTGTGATTGTTAGGTTTAGGTATAGGGTGAGGTAAGGGTTAGGGTGAGGGTTAGGGTTAGCATTAGGGTTAGGGTTAGGGTTAGGGTGAGCGTTAGGATTAGGTTTGGTTTTAGGATTAGGGTGAGGTTGAGGGTTAGGCTTAGGGTGATGGTGAGAGTATGGTTTAGGGTTAGGATTAGGGTGAGGGTTAGGATGAAGGTTATGGTTAGGGTTAGGGTTAGTGTGAATATTAGGTTTAGATTTGGGTTTAGGGTTAGGGTTAGGGTGAGGGTGAGGGTTAGGTTTAGGGTGATCGTTAGGTTTAGGGTTAGCATTAGGGTGAGCGTTAGTGTTAGGGTTATGGTGAGGGTTAGGGTAAGGGTGAGAGTTAGGATTAGCATTAGGGTTAGCATTAGGGTTAGTGTGAGGGTTAGGTTTAGGGTTAGGGTTAGGGTGAGTTTGAGGGTGAGAGTTAGGGTTAAGGTTAGGGTTAGGATTAGAATTAGAGTGAGGGTTAGGGTTAGGTTTAGGGTGAGGGTGAGGGTTAGGGTGAGGGTTAGGGTTAGGGTTAGGTTTCTGCTTAGGATTTGTTTGAGGATTAGAGTAGTATTAGGGTTAGGGTGAGGGTTAGGTTTAGGCCTATAGTTAGGGTAATGTTTAGGGTGAGGGCTAGGGTAAGAGTGAGGGCTAGTTTTATTGTGAGTGTTAAGGTGAGTGTTAGGGTGAGGGTTAGGTTTAGGGTGAAGTTAAGGGTTAGGGTGAGGGTGAAGGTTAGGGTTAGCATTAGGTTTAGGGTGAGGATGAGGGTTAATGATAGGGTTAGGGTTATGGTGAGTGCTTGGCTGAGGGTGAGGGTTAGGTTTAGGTTTAGGGATAGGGTGAGGGTTAGGGTTAGGGTGAGTGTTAGGGTGAGCATTAGGCAATGGTTAGGGTTAGAGTTAGGGTGAGAGTTAGGTTTACTTTGACTGTTAGGTTTAGGGTTAGGGTGAGGGTAAGGGTTAGGGTTAGGGTTATTGTGAGGGTGAGTTTTAGGGACAGTATTAGGGTTAGGGTTAGGGTTAGGATGAGTGTTAGGTTTAGGTTTAGGATTAGGGTTAGGGTGATGGTGAGGGTAGGGTTTAGGGTTAGGATTAGGGTGAGGGTTAGGATGAAGTTTATGGTTAGATTTAGGGTTATGGTGAGGATTAGGTTTAGGTTTAGGGTTAGTGTGAGGGTTAGGGTAAGGGTGAGGATTAGGGTTAGCATTAGGTTGAGGGATAGGATTAGGGTTAGGGTGAGGGTTAGGGTGAGGTTTAGGGTGACGTTTAGGGTGACGTTTAGGGTGAGGGTTAAGGTTAGGGTGAGTTTTAGGGTGAATGTGAGAGTTAGGTTTATGGTGTGGGTAAGGGTTAGCGTGAGGGTTAGGGTGAGGGTGAAGGTTAGGGTTAGCATTAAGTTTAAGGTGAGGGTGAGGGTTAGGGTTAGGGTTAGTGTTAGGGCTAGGCTGAGGATGAGGATTAGGTTTAGGTTTAGGGATAGGGTGAGTATTAGGTTTAGGGTTAGGGTGAGCATTAGGCTGAGTGGTAGGTTTAGGTTTACTGTGAGGGTTAGGTTTAATGTGATTGTTAGGGTTAGGTTTAGGGTGAGGATAAGGGTGAGGGTGAGAGATAGGGTGTGGGTGATGGTTAAGTTTTGAGTGAGGTTTAGGATTAAGTTGAGTGTGAGCGTGAGGGTTAGAGTTAGGGTGAGGGTGAGGGTAGGTTTTAGGGTTAATATTAGGGTTTGGTTTAGGATGAAGTTTATGGTTATGGTTAGTGTTAGTGTGAGGCTTAGGGTTATGGTTACGATTAGGGTTAGGGTTATTGTGAGGGTGAGGGTGAGGGTTAGGGTTAGCATTAGGGTTAGGTTTAGGGTTAGCGTTAGGGTTAGCTTTAGGGTTAGCCTAAGGGTGAGAGAGAGGGTTACATTTAGGATTAGCGTTAGGTTTAGGGTTAAGCTTAGGGTGAGGGTGATGGTGAAGGTGAGGCTTAGGGTGAGGGTTAGGGTTAGGGTGATATTTAGGGTGAGGGTGAGGGTTAGGGTGAGGGCGAGGGTTAGGGTAAGTCTGAGGGTTAGGGTGTGTGTGAGAGTTAGGGTGACGGTGAGGGTTAGGGTGAGGTTGAGGTTTAGGGTTAGGATTAGACTTAAGGTGAGGGTTAGGGTTAGGGTTAGGGTGAGGGTGAGGGTTAGGGTGAGGGTTAGAGTTAGGGTTAGGTTTAGGGTTAGGATTAGTGTGAGGATTAGTGTTAGGGTTAGTGTTAGGGTGAGGGTAAGGGTTATGGTTATAGTAGGGTAATGTTTAGGGTGAGGGTTAGTGTGAGAGTGAGGGCTAGTTTTAGTGTGAGTGTTAGGGTGAGGGTTAGGTTTAGTGTTAGGGGTTGGGTGAGGGTGAGGTTTAGGTTTAGGGTGAAGGTGAGGGTTAGGGATAGGGTTAGTGTTAGGGTTATTGTTACGGTTAGGGTTAGGGTTAGGATGTGGGTTAGGGTTAGGTTTAAGTTTAGCATTAGGGTTAGCATGATGTTGAGGGAGAGGGTTAGGTTTAGGATTAGGGTTAGGTTTAGGGTTAAGCTTAGTGTGAGGGTGATGGTGAGGTTGAGGCTTAGGGTCAGGGTTAGGTTTAGGGTTAGAGTGGGGTTAGTGTTAGTGTGATATTTAGGGTAAGGGTGAGGGTTAGATTGAGGTTGAGGGTTAGGTTTATTGTGAGGGTTAGGGTGTGGGTGAGGGTTAGGGTGACAATGAGTGTTAGGGTGACGGTTAGGTTTAGGTTTAGGATTAGGATGAGTGTGAGGGTTAGGATTAGGTTGATGCTGAGGGTGTTGTTATGGGTTAGGATTAGGGTGAGGGTTAGGATGAAGGTGAATATATGTGTTAGGATGTGGGTTAGGGTGAGGATTAAGGTTAGGGTGAGTGTTAGGGATAGGGTTAGGTTTAGGGTTAGTGTGAGGACTAGGTTTAGGTTTAGGGTTAGGGTTAGGGTGAGGGTGAGGGTTAGGGTTAGGGTTGGGGTGAGGGTGAGGGTGAGGGTTAGTGTTAAGGTTGGGGTGATGGTTAGGGTTAGGGTGAGAATGAGGATAGGGTTTAGGTTTAGAATTAGGGTGAGTGTTAGGATGAAGGTTATGATTAGGGTTAGGGTTAGTGTGAGGATTATTTTTATGGTTAAGGTTAGGTTTAGGGTTAGGATTAGGGTGAGGGTTAGGTTTAGGGTTAGGGTTGGGGTGAGATTGAGGGTGAGGGTTAGTGTTAAGGTCAGGGTGAGGGTTAGGGTTAGGGGGAGAGTGAGGTTAGGGTTTAGGGTTAGAATTAGGGTGAGGGTTAGGATGAAGGTAATGGTTATGGTTAGGGTTAGTGTGAAGATTAGTTTTATGATTAAGGTTAGGTTTAGGGTTAGGGTGAGTGTTCGGTTTAGGGTTAAGGTTCGGGTTAGAGTTAGGGTTATTGTTATTGTTAGGGTTAGGGTTAGGGTGAGGGTGAGGGTTAGGGTTAGCGTTAGTTTTAGGGTTAGGGTGAGGGTGATCGTGATGGTGAGGGTGAGGCTTAGGCTGAGATTTTGGGTTAACGTTAGTGTGAAGGTTAGGGTTAGTGTGATATTTAGTCTGAGGGTGAGGTTTAGGATGAGCGTGAGTGTTAGGGTGTGTGTGAGGGTTAGGTTGTGAGTGAGGGGTAGGGTGACGGTGAGGGTTAGGGTGAGGGTGGGTGTTAGGGTTTGGGTCAGGGTTAGGGTGACGGTGAGGATTAGGGTTAGTGTTAGTGTTAGGGTTAGGGTTAGGGTAAGGGTTAGGGTGAGGGTTAGGGTTAGGGTTAGGGTTATGTAGAAGTTTAGGGTGAGAGTTAGGGGTAGGGTGAGGGTTAGGTTGAGGGTGAGGGTTAGGTTTAAAGTGAGCATAAGTTTTAGCATGAGGGTTAGGGTAAGGTTGAAGATTAGGGTTAGCATTAGTGTTAAGTTGAGGGGGAGGCTTAGGGTGAGTGTTAGGTTAGGGTTAGGGTGAGGGTGAGGGTTAGGGTGAGGGTTAATGTTAGGGTTAGTTTTAGGGTTAGTGTGAGGATTAGGGTTAGTGTTATTGTGAGGGTAAGTTTTAGGGTGAGGTTTAGGAAGAGGTTTAGGGTTATTGTGAAGGTTAGGTTGAAGGTTAGTGTTTAGGTTAGGGTGAGGGTATGTGTTATGGTGAGGGTTAGGATGAGGGTAAAGGTTAGGGTGAGTGTTAGGGATAGGGTTAGGGTGAGAGTGAGGGTGACGGTTAGGGTTAGGTTTAGGGTGAGGGTGAGGATGATGTTGAGGGTTAGGATTAGGGTTACGCATATGGTTAGGCTGAGCGTGAGGGTGAGGGTGAAGGTTAGGGTTAGGGTGATGTTTAGGGTTAGGGTGAGGTTTAGGTTTACGTTTCGGTTGAGGATTAGGCTGAGGGGTGGGTTTAGTTTTAGGGTTAAGGTGAGGGTTAGGGTTAGGGTTTTTGTTAGGGTTAGGGTTAGGGTTAGGTTTAGTGTGAGGGTGAGGGTGAGGATGAGGGCTAGGATTAGGGTTAGGGATAGGGTTATTGCTAGGGATAGGGTTAGGGGTAGGGTAAGGGTGAGGGTTAGGTTCAGGTTTAGTATTAGGATTATTGTTAGCATTATGGTTAGGGTTATGGTGAGGGTTAAGTTTAGTGTTAGGGTTAGGTTTAGGCTTAGGGTTAGGGTGTGGTTAAGGGTTAGGGTGAGGGTTAGGGTAAGGGTGAGCGTTAGGGTTAGCATTAGGGTTAGGGTTAAGGTTAGTGTGAGAGTTAGGTTCAGGGTTAGGGCTAGGGTGAGGGTGAGGGTGAGGGTTAGGGTTAAGGTTGGATGAGGTTAGGGTTAGGTTGAGGGTTAGGGTTAGGTTTAGGGTTAGGGTGAGAGTGAGGATGAGGGTTAGGGTGAGGGTGTTTTTGAGGGCGAGGATTAGGGTTAGGTTAAGGGAGAGAGTGAAGATGAGGTTTAGGTTTAGGGTTATGGTGAGGGTGAGGTTTAGGGTTAGGGTTAGGTTGAGGTTTAGCCTTAGTGTGAGGGTTGGGTGAGCGTGAGGTAAGGGTTAGAGTGAGGGTTAAGGTAAAGGTTAGTGTGAGGGTTAGGGTTAGGTTTAGGGTTAGTGTGAGTATTAGGGATAGGGTTAGGGTTAGGATGAGGGTTACGGTTAGTGTGAGGGGTAGGGTGACGGTGAAGATAAGGGGTAAGGTGAGGGTTAGGGAGAGGGTGATGTTTAGGGTTATTGTGAGTGTTAGGGTGAGGGTTAGGGTTAGGTTTAGGGTTATGGTGGGGGTTAGAATGAGCTTTGGGGTTAGGGTTAGGTTTATGGTTACAATGAGGTTTTGGGTTAGATTGAAGTTTAGGGTGAGGATGAGGATTAGGATGAGGGTGAGGGTTAGGGTTAGGATTAGGTTTAGGATATGGGCTAGGATGAGGGTGAGGGATAGGGTTACGGTTAAGGTTAGGGTTAGGGTGAGGGTTCGGGTGAGGGGTAGGTTTAGGGTTAGGGTTAGGGTGAGGGTAAGGTTTAGGGTGAGGTTTAGGGTGAGGGTGAGTTTTAGGGTGAGGTTTAGGGTTAGGGTGAGGGTATGTGTTAGATTGAGGGTTAGGGTGAGGGTTAGGGTTAGGGTGAGGGTTACGGATAGGTTTAGGGTGAGGGTTAGGGTTCGGGTTTGGGTGAGGGTTAAGGTTAGGCTTATTGTTAGGGTTAGGGTTAGGTTTAGGGTCAGGGTGAGGGTTAAGTTTAGGGTTAGAGTTAGGGATAGGGAGAGGTTAAGGGAGAGGGTTAGGTTTAGGATTAGGGTTAGCTTTAGGGTTAGGCTTAGGGTGAGGGTGATGGTGAGGGTGAGGCTTAGGGTGAGGGTTAGGGTTAGCGTTACATTGAGGGTTAGTTTTAGGGTGTTATTTAGTGTGAGGTTGAGGTTTAGGTTAAGGGTGATTGTTCAGTTTAGTGTGAGGGTTAGGATGTGGGTGAGGTTTAGGGTGACGGTGAAGGTTAGGTTAATGGTGCGCGTTAGGGTTAGGTTTAGTGTTAGGGTGAGGGTTAGGGTTAGGGTTAGGGTTATGTTTAGGGTTCGGGTGAGTTTAAGGCTTAGGGGGAGGGTAAAGGGGAGGGGGAGGGGTACGGTTAGGGTTAGGGTTGGCCTCAGGATTCTGGTGAGAAATAGGATTACTGCTAGTGTTAATGTTAGGATTAGGTTTAGGGTGAGGGCTAGGGTGAGGGTTATGATTAGGGATAGGGTGAGGTTTAGGGTGATGGTTAGGGTTAGGGTGAGTTGTAGGGTGAGTGTGATCGTTAGGTTTAGGGTGAGGGTTAGGGTTAGGATGAGGGTTAGGGTGAGGGTGAAGGTTAATTTTAGCATTAGGTTTAGGGTGAGGGTGAGGGTTAGTGTTAGGGTTAGGTTTAGGGATAGGGTGAGGATTAGGGTTAGGTTTATGGTTAGAGTGCTCGTTAGGCAGAGGGGTAGAGTTAGGGTTAGGTTGAGGGTTAGGTTTAGTGTGATTGTTAGAGGTAGGGTTAGGGTGAGGGTAAGAGTTAGTGTGAGGGATACGGTGAGGGTGAGGGTTAGATTTAGGTTTAGGTTTAGGATTAGGGTGAGGGTGAGGGTGAGAGTTCGGGTTAGGGTGATGGTGAAGGTAGGGTTTAGGGTTAGGATTAGTGCGAGTTTTAGGATGAAGGTTATGGTTAAGGTTAGGGTTAGTGTGAGAATTAGGTTTAGGGTTAGGTTTAGGGTTAGGGTTAGGGTGAGGGTGAGGATTCGGATTAGGATTAGGGTTAGTTTTAGCATTAGGGTGAGGGTTAGGGTTAAGGTTAGGGTGAGGGTTAGGGTAAGGTTGAGCATTAGGTTTAGCATTAGGGTTAGGGTAAGTTTGAGGTTGAGGGTTAGGGTTAGGGTTAAGGTGAGTGTGAGGTTGAGGGTTAGGGTTAAGTTTAGGGTGTGGGTTAGGGTTAGGGTGAGGTTTCGGGTTAGTTTAAGGGTTAGGATGAGGGTTAGGGTTAGGGTGAGTTTTAGGGTGAGGGTAAGTGTTAGGTTTATGGTGAGGGTAAGGGTGAGGGTGAGTTTTAGGTTTCGGGTTAGGTTTAGGTTTAGGATGAGGGTGAGGGTTTGGGTTAGGGTTAGGGTGAGGATGAGGGTAGGGTTTAGGGTTAGTATTAGGGTGAGGGTTAGGATGAAGGTTATGGTTAGGATTAGGGTTAGTGTGAAGATTAGGGTTATGGTTAAGTTTAGGGTTAGGGTTAAGGTGAGGGTGAGGGTTAGGGATAGGGTTAGGGTTAGGGTGAGGGTTAGGGTGAGGGTTTGTGTTAGGGTTTAGTTGAGGGTGAGGGTTCGTTTGAGGGCTAGGGTCTGGGTTAGTGTGAGGGTGAGGGTTAGGTATAGGTTCAGAATAAGGCTGAGGTTGAGGGTGAGGTTTAGAGTTCGTTTTAGGGTGAGCTTGAGGATGAGGGTTAGGTTTAGGTTTAGGTTTAGGGTTAGGCTGAGGGTGAGGATGACGGTAAAGCTGATGGTGAGGGTTAGAATTAGGGTGAGGTTTAGGGTTAGGGTTAGGGTGAGTGTGAGTGTGAGGGTTAGGGTTAGGTTAATCTTTAATATGAAGGTTAGGGTGAGATATAGGGTTAGGGTTAGGGTGAGGGTTACGGTTAGTGTGAGGGTTAGGGTTAGGGTGAGATTAAGGGTTAGGGTGAGGGTAAGGTTGAGGGTGAGGGGTAGGGTTAGTGTTAGGGTTAGCATGAGGATTCGGGTGAGCATTAGGATTACGGTTAGTGTTAGTGTTAGGGTTAGGGTTAGGGTGAGGGTTAAGGTGAGGGTTAGGATTAGGGTAACGGTGAGGTTTAGGGTGAGGGTTAGGGTTAGGGTGAGTTGTAGGGTGAGGGTGAGGGTAAGGTTTAGGGTGAGGATAAGGGTTAGGGTGAGGGTTAGGGTGAGGGTGAAGTTTATGGTTAGCATTAGTTTTAGGGTGAGGGTGAGAGTTAGTGTTAGGGTTAATGTTAGGTTGAGAGCTAGGCTGAGGGTGAGGGTTAGGGTTAGGTTTAGGGATAGGGTGAGGATTAGTTTTAGGGTTAGGTTTAGTGTTAGGGTGAGCATTAGGCAGAAGGGTACGGTTCGGGTTAGGGTGACGGTTAGGTTTAGTGCGATTGTTAGGTTTAGAGTTAGGGTGAGGGTAAGGGGTAGGCTGAGGGATAAGTTGAGGGTGAGGTTTAGGATTAGCATTAGCGTTAGGGTTAGGGTTAGGGTGAGTGTTAGGTTTAGGTTTAGGATTAGGGTGAGTGTGAGGGTTAGGGTTAGGGTGATGGTGATGTTAGGGTTTTGGGTTAGGATTTGGGTTAGGGTTAGGGTGAAGTTTATGGTTAGGTTTAGGGTTAGGGTGAGGTTTAGGTTTAGGGTTAGTGTTACGGTTAGGGTGAAGGTGAGGGTTAGGGTTAGGGTTTGGGTTAGGGTTAGCATTAGGGTGAGGGTTAGGGTTAGGGTTAGGTTGACTGTTAGGGTAAGACTGAGGTTTAGGGTTAGCATTAGAGTTAGGGTTAGGGTTAGTGTAAGGGTTAGGATTAGGGTTAGGGTTATAGTGAGGGTGAGGTTGAGGGTTAGGGTTAAGGTTAGGGTGAGGTTTAGGGTTAGGTTGAGGGTTAGTGTTAGGGTTAGATTTATGGTGAGGGTTAGGGTGAGGTTTAGTGTTAGGGTTAGGGTGATGTTTAGGGTGAGGGTTAGGGTTAGGGTGAGTTTTATGGTGAGGGTGAGTGTTAAGTTTATGGTGTGGGTAAGGGTTAGGGTGTGGAAGAAGATTAGGGTTAGCATTAGGTTTAAGGTGAGGGTGAGCGTTAGGATTAGGGTTAGGGTTAGGTATAGGTTGAGGTTTTGGGTTAGTGTGAGGGGTAGGGTGAAGGTGAGGGTAAGGGTTAGCGTGAGGGTGAGGGAGAGGGTTAGGTTTAGCATTAGGGTTAGCTGTAGGGTTAGGCTTAGGGTGAGGGTGATGTTGAGGTGAGGAATAGGGTGAGGGGTAGGGTTAGGGTTAGGGTGAGTGTTAGTGTTAGGGTGATATTTAGGGTAAGGGTGAGGGTTATGGTGAGGGTGAGGGTTAGGGTGAGTGTGAGGGTTAGGGTGACAGTGAGGGTTAGGTTGAGGGTGAGTTTCAGGTTTAGGGTTAGGATTAGGGTGAGGGTTAGGGTGAGGGTTAGGGTTAGGTTTAGGTTTAGAGTTAGTATGGGGATTAGGGTTAGGGTTAGCTTGAGGGTAAGGGTTAGGTTGAGGTTTTGGGAGAGGGTTAGGGTTATGATGAGGGTTTGGGTTAGGGTTAGGGTGAGCGTATGTGTTAGGGGGTGGGTTAGGGTGAGGATTAAGTTTAGGGTGAGGGTTAGGTTTAGGGATAGGGTTAGGGTGAGAGTGAGGGTGAGGGTTAGGGTTAGGGTTAGGTTAAGGGTGAGGATGAGGTTCAAGATTAGGATAAGCGTTAGGGTTAGGTTTAGGGTGAGGGTTAGGGTTAGTGTGATGGGTAGGGTGACGGTGAGGGTAAAGGTTAAGGTGAAGGTTAGGATGAGGCTGAGGGTTAGGGTTATTTTTAGTGTTAAGATGTGTGTTAGGGTTAGGTTTAGGTGTATGGTTGGGGTTAGGATGAGGGTTGGATGAGGGTTAGGTTTATGGTTAGGATGAGGTTTAGGGTTAGGTTGAGGGTTTGGGTGAGAGTGAGGGTTAGGGTTAGGGTGAGAGTTAGGGTTAGGTTTAGGGTTAGGATGAGGGCAAGGGTGAGGGTGAGGGTTAGGGTTAGGTTAAGGCTTAGGGTGAGGGTTAGGGTGAGTGTTCGGGTTCAGGTGAGGGGTAGGTTTGGGTTTGGTTTAGGGTGAGGGTAAGTGTTAGGGTGAGGTTTAGGGTGAGGGTGAAATTTATGGTGAGGGTTAGGGTGAGGGTTAGGTTTAGGGTTAGGCTATGTGTTAGATTGAGGATTAAGGTGAGGGTTAGGGATAGGTTTATGGTTAGGGTTTGGTTAGGGTTAGTGTTAGGCTGAAGGTGAGGGTGACGGTGAGGTTTAGGGTTAGGGTGAGGGTGAATGTTAGGGTGAGGTATAGGGTGAGGGTTAGGGTTAGGGTTAGTGTGAGGATATCGGTTAGGGTTAGGGTGAGGGTAAGGGTTATGGTGATGTTTAGAGTGAGGGTGAGGGTTAGGGATAGGGTTAGGGTTAGGATGAGGTTTATGGTGAGGGTTTGGGTTCAGTTAAGGTGAGGTTGAGGGTTCTGGTGGAGTTTAGGTTGAGGGTTAGGGTTAGGGTGAGGGTTAGGTATAGGTTTAGAGGTAGGCTGAGTGTGATCGTGAGGGTTAGGGTTAGGGTTAGGGTGAGGGTGACGGTGAGGGTTAGGATTAGGTTTAGGGTTAGGGTTAGGCTGAGGGTGAGAATGAGAGTGAGGGTGACGGTGAGGGATAGAATTAGGTTGACGTTTAGAATTAAGGTTAGGGTGAGGTTGAGGTTTAGGGTTAGGTTTTGGGTTAGGATGAGGGTTAGGCTGAGGGTTAGGGTTAGGGTTAGCGTGAGGGTTAGGGTTAGTGTGAGGATTAGGGTTAGGTTGAGTGTAAGGGACAGGGTGAGGGTAAGGGTGAGGTTTAGGTGTAGGGTTAGGGTTGGGGTTTGCATAAGGATTAGGGTGAGGATTAGGATTAAGATTAGTGTTAGTGTTAGGGTTCGGGTTAGGGTTCGGGTTCAGGTGAGGGTTAGGTTTAGGGTTAGGGTTAGGGTGAGGGTTAGGGTTAGGGTTAGCATTAGGGTTAGCATGAGGGTGAAGTTTAGGATTAGGGTTAGGTTTACTGTTAGTCTTAGGGTTAGGGTTAGGGATAGGGTTATGGTTAGGGTTAGTGTTAGGGTTAGGGTTAGGGTGAGTGTTAAGTTTAGGGTTATCGTTAGGGTTAGCATGAGGGGGAGGGGGAGGGTTTGGTTCAGGATTGGGGTTAGGTTTACTGTTAGGCTTAGGGTGAGGGTGATGGTGAGGGTGAGGCTCTGGGTGAGGGTTAGGGTTAGGGTTAGTGTTAGGGTTAAGGTGAGGGTTAGGGTTAGGTTTAGTATTAGGGTTATTGTTAGAGTTAGGGTTAGGTTTAGTATTTGGGTGAGCGGTAGGGTTAGGGTTATCATTAGGGTTAGCATAAGGGTGAGGGAGAGGGTTAGGTTTAGGATTAGGTTTAGGTTTACTGTAAGGCTAAGGTTGAGGGTGATGGTGAGGTTGAGGCTTAGGGTGAGTGTTCTGGTGAGGGTTAGGGTTAGGGTTAGGTTTAGGGTTAATGTGAGGATTAGGGTTAAGGTTAGGGTTAGTGTGAGGATAAGGGTTAGGGTTAGGGTTAGCGTAAGTTTTAGTGTGAGTGTTAGGGTGAGAGTGAGAGTTAGGTTTAGTGTGAGTGTTAGAGTGAGTGTTAGGTTGAGGGTTAGGTTTAATGTTAGGGTTAGCATGTGGGTGAGCATGAGGGTTAGGGTGAGGGTGAGGGTTAGGGATAGGGCTAGGGTTAGGGATAGGGTTATTGTTAGGGTTAGGTTTAGGGTTAGGGTTAGGAGGAAGGTGAGGTTTTGGTTTAGGGTTTGGGTTAGTGTGAGGGTTAGTGTTAGGGTTATAGTTAGGGTAAGGTTTAGGGTGAGGGTTAGGGTGAGGGTGAGCACTAGTTTTAGTGTGAGTGTTAGGGTGAGGTTTAGGCTGACTGTTAGGGATAATGTGAGGGTTAGGGTAAGGTTTACGGTGAGGGTGAGGGTAAGGGTTAGGGATAGGGTTAGGGTTAGGGTTATTGTTAGGGTTAGCGTTAGGTTTAGGGTGAGTGTGAGGGTGAGGGTTAGGGTTAGCGTTAGGGTTAGGGTTAGCATGATGGTGAGGGAGAGGGTTAGGTTTAGGATTAGGGTTAGGTTTATGGTTAGGCTTAGGGTGAGGTTGATGGTGAGGATGAGGCAGAGGTTCAGGGTTAGGTTTAGAGTTAGGGTGAGGGTTAGTTTTAGGGTCATATTCAGGGTAAGAGTGATGGTTAGCGTGAGTGTGAGGGTTAGGGTGTGGGTGAGGGTTAGGGTGACAGTGAGGTTTAGGGTAAGGGTGAGTTTCAGGATTAGTGTTAGCATTAGGGGGAGGGTTGGGTTGAGGGTGAGGGTTAGGGTTAGGGTTAGGTTTAGGGTTAGTGTGAGGATTAGGGTTAGGGTTAGGGTGAGAGTAAGGGTTAGGGTGAGGTTTTGGGAGAGGTTTAGGGTTATGGTGAGGGTTAGGGTTAGGGTTAGGGTGAGCATATGTGTTAGGGTGAGGTTTAGGGTGATGGTTAAGGTTAGGGTTAGTGTTAGTGTTAGGGATAGGGATAGGGTTAGGTTTAGGGTGAGGGTGCGGGTGAGGGTTAGGGTTAGGTTTAGGTTGAGGGTGAGGGTGAGGTTCAGGGTTAGGATTAGGTTTAGGGTTAGGGATAGGCTGAGGGTGAGAGTGAGGGTTAGGGTTAGGGTGAGGTTTAGGTTTAGGTTTAGATTTAAGTTTAGGATGAGGATTAGCCTGAGGAGTGGGGTTAGTTTTAGGGTTAAGGTGAGGGTTAGGGTTATGGTTAGGGTTATTGTTAGGGTTAGGGATTGGGTTAGGATTAGGATGAGGGTGAGGGTGAGGATGAGGGTTAGGATTAGGGTTAGGGATAGGGTTATTGTTAGGGTTAGGGTTAAGGTGAGGGTGAGGGTGAGGGTTAGGTTTAGGGTCAGGTTTAGGGTTACTGTTAGTGTTATGTTTAGGGTTATGGTGAGGGTTAGGTTTAGTATGAGGGTTAGGTTTAGGGTTAGGTTTAGGGTGAGGGTAAGGGTTAGGGTGAGGGTTAGGGTAAGGGTGAGCGTTAGCGATAACATTAGGGTTAGGGTTAGGGTTAGGGAGAGGGTTAGGGTTAGGGTTAGGGTTAGGGTGATGGTGAGGGTGAGGGTTAGGTTTAAGTTTGGGTGAGGGTTAGGGTTATGGTGAGGGTTAGGTTTAGGATGAGGGTAAGGGTTAGGGTGAGGGTAAGGGTATGGGTGAGGTGTAGGGTTAGGGTTAGGGTTTGCATGAGGATTAGGGTGAGTATTAGGATTATGGTAAGTGTTAGTGTTAGTGTTAGTGTTAGGGTTAGTGTGAGGCTTAGGGTGAAGTTTAGGGTTAGGATTAGGGTTAGGGTGATGGTTAGGGTTTGGGTTAGCATGAAGGTGAGGGAGAGGGTTAAGTTTAGGATTAGGGTTAGGTTTACTGTTAGTCTTAGTGTGAGGGTGATGGTGAGGATGAGGCTTAGGGTGAGGTTTAGGGTTAGGGTTAGGGTGCGGGTGAGGGTTAGGTTTAGGGTTAGCATTAGGGGTAGCATGCGATTGAGGGAGAGGGTTAAGTTTAGGATTAGGTTTAGGTTTAGTGTTAGGCTTAGGGTGAGGGTTAGGGTTAGGGTTAGGGTAAGGTTTAGGGTGAGGTTTTGGGAGAGGGTTAGGTTTATGTTGAGGGTTAGGGTTAGCGTTAGGGTGAGCATATGTGTTAGGGTGAGGGTTATTGTGAGTGTTAATATTAGGGTGAGTGTTAGGGATAGGGTTAGGTTTAGGGTTAGGGTGAGGGTGAGGGTGAGGGTGAGGGTTAGGGTTAGGGTTATGTTGAGGGTGAGGATGAGGTTCAGGGTTAAGTTTAGGGTTAGGGTTAGGGACAGCCTGAGGGTGAAGGTTAGGGTTAGGGTTAGGGTGAGGGTGAGGGTGAGGGTTAGGTTTAAGGTTGGGTGAGGGTTAGGATTATGGTGAGGGTTAGGGTTAGGTTTAGGGTTAGGGTGAGGGTGAGGTTGAGGTTAGGTTGAGGGTGAGGTTGAGGGTGAGGTTTAGGGATAGTGTAGGGGAGAGGCTGAAGATGAGGTTTAGGGTTAGGCTTAGGTTTAGGGTTAGGGTGAGGGTGAGGATTAGGGTTAGGGTTAGGTTGAGGTTTAGGCTTAGTGTGAGGGTTTTGTGAGCGTGAGGGTCAGGGTTAGGGTGAGGGTTAAGGTGAGGGTGAAAGTTAGGGTTAGGTTTAGGGTTAGGGTGAGGGTTCCTGTGAGGGTTTCGGTTAGGGTTAGGTTTAGGGTTAGTGTGAGGATTAAGGTTAGGGTTCGGGTTAGGGTGAGTGTTAGGGTTAGTGTGAGGGGGTAGGGTGAGGCTGAGGGTTAGGGTTATTGTTAGTGTTAGGGTGAGTGTTAGTGTTAGGTTTAGGGTTATGGTGGGGGTTAGGATGAGGCTTGGATTTATTGTTTCGTTTATGGTTAGGATGAAGTTTAGGGTTATGGTGAGGGTTAGGGTTAGGGTGAGGGTATGTGTTAGATTGAGGATTCGTTTGAGGGTTAGGGTGAGAGGGAGGGTTAGGGTTAGCGTGAGTGTTATGGTGAGGATTAGGGTGAGGGTTAGAGTTAGGGTGAGGGTTAGGATGAGAGTTAGGTTTATGGTTAGGGTTAGGGTGAAGGTTAGGGTTGGGTTTAGGGTGAGGGTTAGGATTAGGGTTAGGATGAGGGTTAGTCTTAGTGTGTGGGTTAGGGCTAGGTTTAGGTTTAGAGTGAGGTTAAGTGCTATGGTGGAGGTTAGTGTGAGGGTGAGGTTGAGGGTTAAGTTTAGGTTTAGGATTAGGGTGAGAGTGAGCATGAGGGTTAGGGTTAGGATTAGGCTAAGTTTAGGCTTAGGCTGAGGGTGAGGTTGAAGGTGAGGGTTAAGTTAGGCTTAGAGTTAGGGTTAGGATGAGGTTTAGGGTGAGGGGTAGGGTTGGGGTTAGGGTGAGGGTTAGGGTATGTTTTAGAGTGAGGGTTAGGCTGAGAGAGAGGGTTACGTTTAGCGTGAGTGTTAGAGTGAGTGTTAGGGTGAGGGTTACATTTAGGGTTAGGCTTAAGTTGAGGGTGAGCATTAGGGTTAGGGTTAGGGTGAGGGTTAGAGTTAGGGTGAGGGTGAGGGTGAGGCTTAGCGTGAGTGTTAGGGTTAGGGTTAAGTTGAGGTTTAGTGTTAGGGTGATATTTAGGTTGAGGTTGAGGTTTAGGGTGAGTGTGATTTTTCGGGTTAGGGTGAGGGTTAGGGTGTGGGTGAGGGTTAGACTGACGGTAAGGATTAGATTGACGGTGAGGGTTAGGGTTAGGGTGAGAGAAATGATTAGGGTGAGGTTTAGCGTGAGGGTGAGGATTAGGGAGAAGGTTAGGGTAAGGGTGAGGGTTAGGGTGAGGTTTAGTGTGAGGGTTAGGGTTAGGGTGAGAGTTAGGGATAGGATTAGGGTGAGAGTGAGGGTGAGGGTTAGGGTTAGTGTTATGGTTAGGGTGAGGGTAAGGGTGAGTGTGAGGTTTAGGATTAGGGTTAGGACTAGGGTTAGGGTGAGGGTTAGGGTTAGGGTGACGTTTAAGGTTAGTGTTAGGGTTAGTATTAGATATAGGTTTAATGTTAGGATGAGGGTTAGGCTGAGGGCTAGGGTTAGGAACAGGGTGATGATTAGGGTTAGTGTGAAATTTAGGGTTAGGGTTAGGTTTAGGGTTAGGTTGAGAGTTAGGGTGAGGGTATGGGTCAGGATAAAGTTTAGGGTGAGGTTTAGGGTTAGAGTTAGGGTTAGGGTGAGTCTTAGGTTTAGGGTGAGGTTAAGTGTTAGAGTGAGGATTAGGGTGAGGGTGAAGTTTAGGGTTAGCATAAGGGTTAGTGTGAGGGTGAGGGTTAGGCTTAGGGTTAGGGTTAGGGTGAGGGCTAGGCTGAGGGTGAGGGTTAGTTTTAGGGTTAGGCTGAGGCTTATGGTTAGGGTGCATGTGAAGTTTGGTCTGACGGTTAGGGTTAGAGTAGGTGTTAGGTTTAGGTTTAGGGTGAGGCTGAGGGTGAGGGTGAGGTTTAGGCTTAGGGCTAGGGTTAGGATTATTGTAAGGGTTAGGGTTAGGGTGAGGGTAAGGGTTAGGCTTAGGGTCAGGGTGAGGGTGAGGGTTAGGGTTAGGATTAGGGTGAGTTTGAAGGTGAGGGAGAGGGTCAGGTTTAGGATTAGGTTTAGGTTTAGTGTTAGGTTTGGCTTGAGGGTGATGGTGAGGGTGAGGTTTAGGGTGAGGGTTAGGGTTATTGTCAGTGTTAGGGTTAGGGTGAGGGTGAGGGTTATCGTGAGGGTTAGGGTTAGGGTTAGGGTGAGGGTTAGGGTTAGGTTTATGGTTAAGATGAGGGTTAGGCTGAGGGGTAGGGTTACGGTTAGGGTGAGGGTTAGATTTAGTGTGAAGGTTAGGGTTAAGCTTAGGGTTAGGGTGAGGGTTAGGGTGAGGGTAAGGATTAGGATGAGGGTTAGGGTGAGGGTTAGGGTTTGGGTTAGGGTTAGGTTGAGGATGAGGCTTAGGTTTAGGGTGAGGTTAAGGGTTAGAGGGAGGATTATTGTGTAGGCTAAGTTTAGGGTTATCATTAGGGTTAGGTTGAGGGTGAAGGTTAGGGTTAGGATTAGGGTTAGGGTGAGGTTAGGCTGAGGATGAGGGTTAGGGTTAGGGTTAGGGTGATGGTTAGGGTTAGGGTGAGGGTGAGGATGAGGGTTAGGTTTAGGGTTTGGGTGAGGGTTAGGGTTAGGGTAAGGGTTAGGGTGAGTGTGAGGCTTAGGCTGACAGTTAGGATTAGTGTGAGGGTTAGGAATAGGGTTAGGGTTATTGTTAGGGTTAGGGTTAGGTTGAAGGTGAGGGTTATTTTTAGGGTTAGGGTTAGGGTTAGGGTGAGGGTGAGGGAGAGGGTTAGGTTTAGTATTAGGTTTAGGGTTTGGGTTAGGTTTAGGCTGAGGGTGATTGTGAGGGTGAGGGTTAGGATGACGGTTACGGTTAAGATTGGGGTGAGGGTTAGGTTTAGGGTGATATTTAGGATGAGGGTGAGGGTTAGGTTTAGGTTTAGGTTTAGGGTGAGGGTAAGGGTTAGGGTGAGGGTTATTGTAGGGGTGAGGGTTAGGGTTAGCATTAGGGTTAGGGTTAGGGTTAGGGTGAGTGTTAGGGTTAGGGTTAGTGTGAGGGTTAGGGTTATGTTTAGGGTGAGTCTTAGGTTTAGGTTGAGGGTTAGGGTTAGGGTTAGGGTGAAGTTGAGGGTGAGGGTGAGGGTGAGGTTTAGGGTGAGGGTGAGGGTGAAGGTGACTGTTAGGGTTAGGGTTAGGGATAGGGAGAGGGTGAAGATGCGGTTTAGGGTTAGGATGAGGGTTAGAGTTATGGTTTGAGTGAGGGTTAGGGTTAGGGTGAGGGTGAGGGTTAAGGTTAGTTTTAGGTTGAGGTTTAGGTTTAGTGTGAGCATTGGGTGAGGATGTGGGTAAGGGTTAGCTTGAGGGTTCGGGTTAGAGTTAGTGTTATTTTTATGGTTAGTGTGAGGTTGAGGGTTATTGTTAGGGTTAGGTTTAGGGTTAGGGTGAGTGTGAGGGTTAGGGTTAGGTGTTGGGTTAGGATGAGGTTGAGGGTGATGGTTAGGGTGAGAATGAGGGTGATGTTGTGGTTTAGGATTAGGGATAGGATTAGTGTTAGGCTGAGGGTGAGGGAGAGGGTGAGGGTGAGGGATAGGCTTAGGGCTATGTTTAGGGTTAGCGTTAGGGTGGGGGTTAGGGTTAGAATTAGGGTTAGGATTAGGGTTAGGCTGAGGATTAGGGTGATGGTTAGGTATAGTCTGAGGCTTAGTGATAGGTTTAGGATTAGGGTGAGGGTAAGGGTGAGTGTTAGGTTTTGGGTGAGGTTATGTGTAAGGGTCATGGTAGGGTTAGGTTTAGGGTTAGGGATAGAGTTAGGGTTAGGTTGAGGGTGAGCATGAGGATTTGGGTTACGGTTAGGGTGAGGGTGAGGGTGAGGTTGAGATTTAGGATTAAGGTGAGAGTTAGGCTTAGGATGAGGGTGAGGGTTATGGTGAGACTGAAGGTTAGGGTTATTGTTAGGGTTAGGGTGAGGATTAGGGTGAGGGTTAGGGTTAGGTTTAGGATTATGGTGGGGGTTAGAGTGAAGTTTGGGGTTAGGGTTATGGTTAGGATGCAGCTTATGGTTAGGATTAGACTGAGGGTGAGAGTGAGGGTTAGGGTGAGGTTTAGGTTTAGGTTTAGGTTTAGGATGAGGATTAGGCTAATGGGTGGGGTTAGGGTTAGTGTTAGGGTGAGAGTTAGGGTTAGGGTTCAGGTTATTGTTAGGGTTAGGATTAGGGTTAGGGTTAGAGTGAGGGTGAGGGTGAGGTTTAGATTTAGGGTTAGGGATAGGATAAATTTTAGGGATGAGTTTAGGGTTAGGGTGAGGGTGAGGGTAAGGTTTAGGGTTAGGGTTAGGGTTATTATTAAGGTTAGGGTTAGGGTTAGGTTGGGGGTTATGTTTAGTGTGAGGGTTAGGTTTAGGGTTAGGGTGAGGGTGATGGTAAGGGTCAGGGTGAGATTTAGAGTGAGGGTGAGTTTTAGGGAGAGGGTTAGAATTACGGTGAGTTTAGGGTTACGTTTATGGTTAAGGTGAGGGCTGGGGTGAGGGTGAGGGTTAGGGGTAGGGGTAGGATTAGGTTTAGGGGTAGGGTTAGGTTGATGGTTAGGGTTCGGGTGAGGGTTAGTGTTAGGGTTTGGGTGAGGGTTAGGGTTAGGGTTAGGGATAGGGTTAGGGAGAGACTTAGGGTTAGAGTTAGTGTTAGGGTTATTGTCAGGGTTAGGGTGAGGTTGAGGGTTAGGGTGAAGAAGAGTTTGAGTGTGAGGGTTACAGTTAGCGTTAGGGTTAGGTTTAATATTAGCATTTGGGTTAGGGTGAGGGTGAGGGTTATTATTAGGATTAGGGTTAAGTTTAGGTTGTGAGGGTGAGGGTTAAGGTTAGGGATAGGGTTAGGGTGAGGGCTAGGGTTAGGGTGAGTGTTAGGGTTAGGGTGAGGGAGAGGGTTAGGTTTAGGATTAGGATTAGGGTTAGTGTTTGACTTAGGATGAGGATGATTTTGAGGGTGAGGGTTAGGGTGAGGGTTAGGGTCAGGATTAGGGTGATGGTTAGGGTTAGGGTGATGTTTATGGTGAGGGTGAGGGTTAGGGTTAGGGTGAGGGTTAGGGTTAGTGTTATTGTGAGGGTTAGGTTTAGTTTGAGTGCTAGTCTTAATGTTAGGATTAGGTTCAGTCTAAGTTTTAGGGTGAGGGTTAGGGTGAGAGTGAGGGTTAGTCTAAGCGTGAGTGTTAGGGTGAGTGTTAGGGTGAGGGTTAGGTTTAGGGTTAGGGTTAGGGTGAGGGTGAGGGTTAGGGTTATGGTTAGGGTGAGGCCAAGGTTTAGGGTTAGGTTTAGGCTGAGGGTGAGGGTGAGGGTTAGGATTAGGTTTATTGTTAAGATTAGAGTTTTGGTTAGAATTAGGGTTAACGTGAGGTTGATGGAGACGGTTAGTTTAGAATTAGGGTTAGGTTTAGTGTTAGGCATAGAGTGAGGGTGATGGTGAGGGTGAGGCTTAGGGTGAGGGTTTGGGTTAGGGTTAGGGTGATGGTTAGTGTTAGGGTGATGTTTATGTTGAGGGTTAGGGTTAGGGTGAGGTTAAGGGTGAGTGTGAGGGTTAGGGTGTGGGTGAGGGTTAGGGTGACGTTGAGGTTTAGGGTGACGTTGAGGTATAGGGTGAGGGTGAGGATTAGGGTTAGGGTTACAATTCGGGTGAGGGTTATTGTTAGGTTTAGGGTGAGAGTGAGGGTTAGGGTGAGGGTTAGGGTTAGGGTTAGGGTTAGTGTGAAGATTAGTGTTACGTTTAGGTTTAGGGTGAGGGTAAGAGTTAGGATGAGGTTTAGGGTGTGGATGAGGTTTAGGGAGAGGGTTATGGTTAGGTTGAGGGTTAGGGTGAGGGTTAGGGTTAGGGTGAGGTGAGGGTTATGGTGAGGTCTAGGGTGATGGTTAGGGTTAGGGTGAGGGTTAGGGATAGGTTTGGTGTTAGGTTGATGGTGAGGGTGAGGGTTCGGGTTAGGTTTGGATAAGGGTGTGGGTGAGGGTTATGATTAGGTTTGGGGTTATGTTTAGGCTGAGGGTGAGGGTGAGGGCGAGGGTGAAGGTGAGGGCTAGGTTGATGTTTAGGGTTAATGCTGAGGGTTAGGTTTAGTGTTAGGATTCGGATCAGGCTGGGGGGTAGCGTTAGGGTTAGGGTGAGTGTTTGGGTTAGTGTGAGGTTTAGGGTTAGGGTTAGGGTGAGGGTAAGGGTTAGGTTGAGGGTTAGTGTAAGATTGAGGTTTAAGTTTAGCATTTGGGTTAGTTTGAGGGTTAGGGTGTTGGTTAGGGTTAGGGTTAGGATTAGGGTGAGGGTTAGGGTTAGGTTTAGGGTGAGGATGAGCATGAGGATGAGGATTAGTGTGTGGGTGAGGTTTGGGGTGAAGTGAGAGTTAGGGTTAGTTTTAGGGTTAGGGTTAGGGTAAGGTTTAGGGTGAGGGTTAGGGTTAGGGTTAGGGTGAAGTTTAGGGTTAGGGTTAGGGTGAGGGTTAGGTTTAGGGTGAGGTTAAGGGTTACCGTGAGGGTTATGGTGAGGGTGAAGGTTAGGGTTAGCATTAGGGTTAGAGTGAATGTGAGGGTTAGGTTTAGGGTTAGTGTTAGGGTTAGGGTGAGGGATAGGCTGAGGGTGAGGGTTCAGGTTAGGGTTAGGGTTAGGGTGAGGGTTAGGTTTCGGGTTCAGGTGAGAATTAGTGTTAGGGTTTGAGTGAGGGTTAGGGTTAGAGTTAGGGTGAGGGACAGAGTTAGTGTTAGAGTTAGGGTTAGGGTCATTGTTAGGGTTAGGGTGAGGTGGAGGGTTAGGGTGAAGATGAGTTTGAGTGTGAGGGTTTCGGTTAGGGTTAGGGTTAGGTTTATTTTTAAGGTTTGGGTTAGGGTGAGGGTGAGGGTTATTGTTAGGATTACGGTTAGGGTTAGGGTGAGGGTGAGGGTGAGGGTTAGGATTAGGATTAGGGTTATGTTTAGGGTGAGGGTGAGGGAGAGGGATAGGTTTAGGATTAGGTTTAGGGTTAGTGTTAGGCTTAGGGTGAGAATGATGGTGAGTGTTTGGCTTAGCGTGAGTGTTAGGGTGAGTGTTAGGGTAAGGGTTAGGTTTAGGGGTAGTGTTAGGGTGAGTGTGAGGGTTCGGCTTATTGTTAGGGTGAGGGTTAGGGTTCGAGTTAGGTTTAGGCTGAGGGTGAGGTTTAATGTTAGTGTAATGTGTATGGTGAGGGTTAGGGTGATGATGATAAGGGTGAGTATGAGGGTTAGGGGTGGGGTGACGGTGAGGTTTAAGGTGCCGGTGAGGTTTAGGGTGAGGGTGAGGCTTAGGGTTAGGGTTACCATTAGGGTGAGGGTTATTGTTAGGGTTAGTGTGAGGGTGAGGGTTAGGTTGAGGGTTAGGGTTAGGGTTAGGGTTAGTGTGAAGATTAGGGTTAGGGTTAGAGTTAGGATGAGGTTTAGGGTGTGGATGAGGTTTAGGGAGAGGGTTAGGGTTGGGTGGAGGGTTAGGGTGAGGGTTAGTGTTAGGGTGAGGTGAGGGTTATGGTGAGGATTTGGGTGATGGTTTGGGTTAGGGTGAGTGTTAGGGGTAGGGTTGGGGTTAGGGTGAGGGTGAGGGTGAGGGTAAGGGTTAGGGTGACTTTTAGGGTTAGGGCGATGGTTAGGTTTAGGGTTAGGGTTAGGATGTGGATTAGGCTGAGGCGTAGGGTTAGGGTTAGGGTGAGGGTTAAGGTTAGTGTGAGGATAAGGGTTAGGGTGAGGGTTAGCGTGAGGGTGAGGGGTAGGGTTAGGGTTAGGGGTAGTGTGATGATCAGGGTGAGGGTTAGGGTTAGGGTTAGTGTTAGGGATAGGGTTAGTGTGAGGGTTAGGGTGAGGGTTAGGTTTAGGTTTAAGGTGAGCTTTAGGGTGCGTGTGAGGGTTAGGTTTAGGGAGAGGGTAAGGGTTAGGGTGAGGGTTAGTGTTAGGGTAAGTTATAGGGTTAGGGTGAGGTTGAGGGTGAGGATTAGGGTGAGGGTGAGGGTGAGGGTGAGGGTGAGGGTGAGGGTGGGTTTTAGGGATAGGGATAGGATTAGGGATAGGCTGTGTGTGAGGGAGAGGGTGAGGGTGAGGGATACGGTTAGGGTCAGGTTTAGGGTTAGTGTTACGGTGAGGGTTAGGTTTAGATTTAGGGTTACAATGAGGGTTAGGCTGAGGGGTAGGGGTAGGTTTAGGGTGAGGGTTAGGGTTAGTGTGAGGGTTAGTGTTAGGTTTAGAATTAGGGTGAGGGTTAAGTTGAGGCTGAGGGTTAGGTTTTGGGTGAGGTTATGTGTAAGGGTGTTGGTTAGGGTTAGATTTAGAGTTGGGTATAGAGTTAGGGTTAGGTTGAGGTTGAGCTTGTGGGTTAGGGTTAGGGTTAGGGTGAGGGTGAGGTTGAGGTTCAGGGGTAGGATTAGGGTTAGGGTTAGGGTTAGGCTGAAGGTGAGGGTTATGGTGAGGCTGAAAGTTAGGGTTATTTTTAGGGTTAGGGTGAGGGTTAGGGTTAGGTTTAGGGTTAGGTTAGTGTTAGGGTTAGGGTTAGGGTTATGGTGGGGTTTAGGGTGAAGGTTGGGGTTAGGATTATGGTTAGAATGCGGCTTACTGTTAGGGTGATGGTGAGGGCTGGGTGAGGTTTAGGGTTAGGTTTGGGGTAAGGGTGAGGTTGAGGGTTATGGTTAGGGTGAGGGTGAGGATTAGGTATAGGGTTAGGGTTAGGGTGAGGGTGAGGATGAAGGTTAGGTTTAGGGTTAGAGAGAGGGTGAGGGTGAGTTTAAGTGTTAGGATTAAGGTTAGGGTTAGGATTGGGGTGAGGGTGAGGGTGAGGGTTAGGGTTAAGGTGACATTTAGGGTTAGGGTGAGGTTTAGGATGATGATTAGGCTAATGGGTCGGGTTAGGGTTAGGGTTAGGGTGAGAGTTAGGGTTTGGGTTCAGGTGATTGTTAGGGTTAGGATTAGGGTTAGTGTGAGAGTGAGGATGAGGTTTAGATTTAGGGTTAGGGATAGGATTATTTTTAGGGTTAAGTTTAGGGTTAGGGTGAGGGTGAAGTAAAGGTTTAGTGTTAGAGTTAGGGTTATTATTAGGGTTAGGGATAGGTTTAGGGTGGGGGTTATGTTTAGTGTGAGGGTTAGGTTTAGGGTTAAGTTTAGGGTGATGGTAAGGGTAAGGGTGAGATTTAGGGTGAGGGTGAGGTTTAGGGAGAGGTTTAGAGTTAGGGTGATGGTTGGGGTTAGGTTTATGGTTAAAGTGAGGACTGGGGTGAGGGTGAGAGTTAGGGTTAGGGGTAGGGTTAGGTTTAGGTTTAGGCGTAGGGTTAGGTTGAGGATTAGGGTGAGGGTGAGGGTTAGTGTTAGGGTTTGGGTGAGGGTTAGGGTTAGATTTAGGTTTAGGATGAGGTTTAGGCTGAGGGTTATGGTGAGGGTTAGGGTGATGATTATTTTTAGGGTGAGGGTTAGGGATAGGGTTGGGGTTAGGTTGATGGTGAGGGTGAAGGTGAGGGTTAGGATTAGATTTAGGGTTAGGGTTATTCTGAGGGTTAGGTTGATGGTGAGGGTTATGGTGACGGTGAGGGTTAGGTTTAGGATTAGCTTTAGGGTGAGGGTTAGGGTTAGGTTAGAGTGAGGGTGAAGGTTAGGGTGAAGGTTAACGTTAGGGTTAGGGTTAGGGTTAGTGTGAGGATTAGGGTTAGGTTTAGGATTCGGGTTATGGTTAGGGTGAGGTTTAGTGTGAGGGTGAGTGTTAGGGAGAGGCTTAGGGTTAGGTTGAGTGTTAGGATGAGGGTGAGGGTTAGAGTTAGGTTGGGGGTGAGGGTTAGGGTGAGGGTTAGGGTGAGGCTTAGTGTTAGGGTGAGGGTTAGGGATAGGGTTGGTGTGAAGGTGAGGGTTACGGTGAGGGTTAGTGTGAGGGTGAGGTTGAGGATGAGGTTTAGGGTTAGGGTTAGGCTGATGGTGAGGGTTAGGGTGAGGGTTAGGTTTAGGTTGATGTTTAGGGTTAGGTTTAGGGTTAGGGTGAGGGTTAGTGTTAGGTTTAGGGTAAGGATGAGTGTTAGGCTGAGGGGTAGGTTTAGGGTTAGAGGGAGGGTTAGGGTTAGTGTGAGTGTTAGGGTTAGGGTTAGGGTGAGGATGAGGGTTATGTTTAGCGTTAGTATTAGGGTGAGTATTAGGGTGATGGTTAGGTTTAGGCTTAGGGTTAGGATGAGGGTAAGGGTTAGTGTTAGGTTTAAGCTGAGTGTTACAGTTAGGGTTAGGGTTAGGGTGAGTATGAGGGTTAGGGTGTGGGTGAGTTTTAGGGTGACTGTGAGGGTTAGGGTGAGGGTGAGGTTTAGTGATAGGGTTAGAATTAGGGTGAGGGTTATGGTTAGGTTTATTGTGAGGGTCAGGTTAAGGGAGAGGGTTAGGTATAGGGTAAGGGTAAGGGTTAGGGTGAGGTTTATTGTGAGGGTGAGGTTTACGAAGAGGTTTAGGGTTAGGGTGAGGGTTAGGGTTAGGGTTAGGTTGAGGGTTATGGATAGGGTTAGGGTTAGGTTGACGGTGAGGGTGAAGTTTAGGGTTAAGTTGAGGGTGAGGGTAAGGTTGAGGGTTAGGATTAGGGTTTGGGTTAGGGTTAGTCTGAGGGTGAGGTTGAGGTTGAGGGGTATGTTTAGGTTTAGGGTTAGCATTATGGTAAGTGTGAGGGTTAGTGTTAGGGTTAGTGTTAGGGATAGGGTTAGTGTGAGGGTTAGGGTGAGGGTTAGGTTTAGGGTTAAGGTGAGGTTTCAGGTGAGGTTGAGGGTTAGGTTTACGGAGAGCATAAGCGTTAGGGTGAGGGTTGGGGTGAGAGTGAAGCTTCGGTTTAGCATTAGGGTTAGGGGGAGGATGAGGGTTAGGGTTAGGGTGAGGTATAGGGTGAGGATGAGGGTTAGGTTTAGGGATAGGGTAAGGATTAGGGTTAGGTTTATGGTTAGGGTGAGAGTTAGGCTGAGGGGTAGGTATAGGGTTACGGTGAGGGTTAGGTTTACTGTGAGGGTTAGGGTTAGGGTTAGGGTGAGGGTAAGGTTTCGGGTGAGGTATAGGATGAGGGTGAGGGTTAGAGTTAGCATTAGGGTTAGGGATAGGGTTTGGTTTAGTGTTAGGGTTAGGTTTAGGGTTAGGCTGAGGTTTAAGGTTAGGGTTAGGTGTAGGGTTAGGGTTAGGGTTAGTGTGAGGTTTAGGGTTAGGGTTAGGGTGAGGTTGAGTGTTAGGTTGAGGTTTAGGCTGAGGGTGATGTTTAGGCTGAGGGTAAGATTAGGGTGAGGGTTAGGGTTAGATTTAGGATGAGGGTGAGTTTTAGGTTTAGGGTTAGGTTGAGGGTTAGGGTGAGGGTTTGGGTGAGGGTGAAGGTTAGGGTTAGCATTAGGGTTAGGGTGAGTTTGAGTGTTAGGCTTAGCGTTAGGGTTAGGTTTAGGGTAAGGGCTAGGTTGAGGGTGAGGGTTAGGGTTAGGGGTAGGTTTAGTGTGAGGTTTAGGGTGAGGTTTAGAGTGAGTTTTAGGTTTAGGTTGAGGGTTAGGGTTAGGTTGAGTGTGAGGGTTAGGGTTAGCGTTAGGGTTAGGGTGAGGGAAAGGTTTAGGTTGAGGGTTAGTATGAGATTGAGGTTTAAGTTTAGCATTATGGTTACTTTGAGGGTTTGCGTGTGGGTTAGGGTTATGGTTAGGATTAGGGTGAGGGTTAGGGTTATGGTTAGGGTGAGGGTGAGGGTGAGGATGAGGGTTAGGTTGTGGTTGAGGGTTAGGGTGAGGGTGAGGGTTAGTGATAGGGTTACGGTTAGGGTAAGGTTTAGGGTGAGGGTTAGGGTGAGGGTTTGGGTTAGGGTGAGGATTAGGGTGAGGGTGAGGGTTAGGTTTCTGGTGAGCGTAAGTTTTAGTGTGAGGGTTAGGGTGGGTGGGAAATTTAGGATTAGCATTAGTGTTAGGGTGAGGGTGAGGGTTAGGGAGAGTGTTAGGGTTAGAGTTAGGGTGAGGATTAGGGTTAGGGTTAGGGTTAGGGTGAGGTTTAAGGTAAGGGTTAGGGTTATTGTTAGGGTTAGGTTGAGGGTTAGGTTTAGGGTGAGTTTAAGGGTTAGAATGAGGGTTAAGGTGTGAGAGAGGGTTAGTTTAGAATTAGGGTTAGTTTTAGGGTTAGGCTTAGGATGAGGGTGATATTGAGGGTGAGGGTTAGGTTTAGGGTTAAGGTGAGGTTTAGGGTGATTGTGAGGGTTAGGTTTAGGGAGAGGGTAAGATTTAGGGTGAGGTTTGAGTTGAGGGTGAAGGTTAGGGTTAGCATTAGGGTTAGGGTGAGGGTGAGGGTTAGCATTAGGGTTAGGGTGAGCATGAGGGTTAGGGTTAGGGTGAGGTATCGGGTGAGGATGAGGGTTAGGTTTAGGGATAGGGTTAGGATTAGGGTTAGGGTTAGGGTTAGGGTGAGCGTCAGGCTGTGGGGTAGGTTTAGGGTTACAGTGAGTGTTAGGTTTAGAGTTTGCGTTAGGGTTAAATTTAGGGTGAGATTAAGGTTTAGGTATAGGGTTATGGTGAGGGTCAAGGTGAGGGTTAGGTGTAGGGTTAGGGTTAGGTTTAGTCTGCGGTTTAGGGTTAGGGTTAGGGTGAGGGTGAGTGTTAGGGTTAGGTTTAGGGTGAGGGTGAGGTTTAGGCTGACGGTAAGATTAGGGTGAGGGTTAGGGTTAGGGTTAGGTTGAGGGTGAGGGTGAGGGTTAGGTTTAGGGTGAGGTTGAGTGTTAGGGTGAGGGTTAAGGTGTCGGTTAGTGTTAGGGTTAGGACTAGGCTGAAGGTTAGGTTTAGGTTGAGGGTGAGGGTGAGGGTGAGGGTGAGCGTTAGGTTGTGGGTGAGGTTTTGGGTGAGGGTGAGGGTTAGGGTTAGGTAAGGGTTAGGGTGAGGCTTAGGTTTAGGGTTAGGGTTAGGGCTAGGGTGAGGTTTAGGGTGAGGGTTAGAGTTAGGGTTAGGGTCAGGGTGAGGGTTAGGGTGAAGGTTAAGTTTAAGGTTAGGTTTAGGTTTAGTTTGGGGATTAGGGTTAGGTTTAGGATTAAGTTTAGGGTGAGGGTAAGGGTTAGGGTGAGTTTAGTGTGAGGGTTAGTGTTAGGGAGAGGGTTAGGTTTAGGTTGAGGGTTAGGGTGAGGGTTAGGGTTAGGATTAGGGTGAAGGTGAAGGTTAGGTTGAGGGTTAGGGTGAGGCTTAATGTTAGGGTGAGGGTTAGGGATAGGGTTGGGGTGAGTTGAGGGTTAGGGTGGGGGTTAGTGTGAGTGTGAGCGTGAGGATGAATGTTAGGATAAGGGTTTGGCTGATGGTGAGGGTGAGGGTGAAGGTTAGTGTTAGGTTGACGTTTAGGGTTAGGGTTAGGGTTAGGGTGAGGTTTAGGGTTACGTTTTGGGTAAGGATTAGGGTTAGGCTGAGGAGTAGGGTTAGGGTTAGGGTGATCGTTAGGGTTAGTGTGAGTGTTATTGTTAGGGTTAGGGTGAGAGTGAGGGTTAGGTTTAGGGTGAGTATTAGGGTGAGTATTAGGGTGAGGGATAGATAGGTTTAGGCTTAGGGTTAGGTTGAGGGTAAGGGTTAGGGTTAGGGTTAAGTTGAGGGTTCCAGTTAGGGTTAGGGTTAGGGTGAGGTTGAGGGTTAGGTTTAGGTTTAGTGTGAGGGTGAGGATTAGGGTGAGTGTGAGGGTTAGGGTGTGGGTGAGTTTTAGGGTGACTGTGAGGGTTAGGGTGATGGTGAGGGTTAGGGTGAGGGCGAAGGTTAGGTTAGGGTTAGAATTAGTGTGAGGGTTATGGTTAGGGTTAATGTGAGGATTAGGGTTAGGGTTAGGGTTAGGGATAGGGTGAGGGTAAGGGTTAGGGTGAGGTTTAGTGTGAGGGTGAGGTTTAGGGAGAGGGTTTGGTTTAGGGTGAGCATTAGGATGAGGGTTAGGGTTAGGTTTAGGTTGAGGGTTAGGGATTGGGTTAGGGTTAGGGTTAGGGTTAGGGTGACAGTGAGGTTGAGGGTTAGGATTAGGGTTTGTGTTAGGGTTAGGCTGAGGGTTACATTGAGGGTGAGGGTGTGGGTTAATTTTAGGGTTTCATTTAGGGTTAATGGTTAGGGTTAGGTTTAGGGTTAGGGTTAGGATTAGGATCCGGCTGCGGGGTAGGGTTAGGTATAGGGTGAGGTTAGGGTTAGTGTGAGGTTTAGGGTTAGGTTTAGGATGAGGGTAAGGGTTTGGGGGAGGGTTAGCGTGAGGGTGAGGGGTCGGGTTAGGGTTAGGGTTAGCGTGATGGTCAGGGTGAGGGTGAGGGTTAGGGTTAGTGTTAGGGATAGGGTTAGTGTGAGGGTTAGGGTGAGGGTTAAGTTTAGGGTTAAGTTGAGGTTTAGGGTGAGTGTGAGGGTTAGGATTAGGGAGAGGGTAAGGTTTATGGTGAAGATTAGGTTTAGGGTGAATTTGAGGGTTAGCATTAGGGTTAGGGTGAGGGTGAGCGTTAGCATTAGGGTTAGGGTGAGGGTGAGGATTAGGGTTAGGGTGAGGTATAGGGTGAGGTTGAGGGTTAGGTTTAAGGGTAGGGTAAGGATTAGGGTTAGGGTTAGGATTAGGGTAAGCATTAGGCTGAGGTGTAGGTTTAGGCTTATGGTTAGGGTTTGGTTTAGTGTGAGGGTCAGGGTTAGGGTAAGGTTGACGGTAAGGTTTAGGTTTAGGGATAGGGTGAGGTTTAAGGTGAGGGTTAGGTGTAGGGTTAGGGTTAGGGTTAGTTTGAGGTTTAGGTTTAGGGTTAGGGTGAGGATGAGTGTTAGGGTGGGGTTTAGGGTGAGGGTGAGGGTTAGGTTAGGGTTAGAGTGAGGGTGATGGTTAGGTTTAGGGTGAGGTTGAGTGTTAGGGTGAGGGTTAGGTTGAGGGTGAAGGTTAGGGTTAGCATTAGGTTTAGGGTGAGATTGAGTGTTAGAGTGAGTGTTAGGGTGAGGGTTAGGTTTAGGGTTAGGGTTAGGTTGAGGGTGAGGGTTACAGTTATGGTTAGGGTGAGGGTTAGAGTTAGGGTTAGGTTTAGGCTGAGGGTGAGGCTTATGGTTAGGGTTAGGGTTATTGATAGGATTAGTGTTTGGGTTAGCATTAGGTTTAGCGTGAGGGTGAGCAAGAGGGTTAGTTTAGAATTAGAGTTAGGTTTAGGGTTAGGCTTAGGGTGAGTTTGATGGTGAGTGTGAGGAATAGGGTGAGGGTTTGGGTTAGGGTTAAGGTAATGGTTAGTGTTAGGGTGATGTTTATGGTGAGGGTTAGGTTGAGGATTAGGATTAGTGTTAGGGTTACCATTGGTGTGGGGGTTAATTTTAGGGTTAGGTTGAGGGTGAGGGTTAGGGTGAGGGTTAGGTTTAGGGTTAGGGTTAGTGTGAAGATTAGGGTTAGGGATAGGGTTAGGGTGAGGGTAAGAGTTAGGGTTAGGTTTAGGGTGTGGATTAGGTTTAGGGAAAGGGTTAGGGTTAAGTTCATGGTTAGGGTGAGGGTTAGGGTTAGAGTGAAGTGAGTGTTATGGTGAGGGTTAGGGTGATGGTTAGGGTCAGGGTGAGGGTTAGGGATAGGGTTGGGGTTAGGTTGACGGTGAGGTTGAGGGTTAGGGTGAGGTTGGGATGAGGATGAGGGTGAGGGTGAGGGTTAGGATTAGGGTTAGGTTTAGGGTTAGGCTGAGGGTGAGGGTGAGGGTGTGGTTAGGGTTAGAGTGACCTTTAGGGTTAGGACGAGGGTTAGGTTTAGTTTTAGGGTTAGGATGTGGATTAGACTGAGGGTTAGGGTTAGGGTTAGGGTGAGGTTAGGGTTTGTGTGAGCATTAGGGTTATGTTTAGGGTATGGGTAAGGGTTAGGGTGAGGGTTAGTGTGAGGGTGAGGGGTAGGGTTAGGGTTAGCATTGGCGTGAGGTTTAGGGTGACGGTTAAGGTTAAGGTTATTGTTAGAGATAGTGTTAGGGTGAGGGTTAGGGTGAGGGGTGGGGTGAGGGGTAGGGTTAGGGTTACGGTGAGGTGTAGCATGAGGGTTAGCCTTAGGGTGAGGGTTAGGGTGAGGATTAGGTTTAGGGAGAGGGTAAGGGTTTGGGGGATGGTTAGGGTGAGGGTGAAGGTTAGGGTTAGCATTAGGGTTAGGGTTCAGTGAGGGTTAGGGTTAGGGTTAGTGTTAAGGTGAGGGCTTGGCTGAGGGTGAGGGTTAGGGTTAGGGTGATGGTGAGGGTGAGGGTGATGGTGAGGGTGAGGGTTAGGTTTAGGTTTAGGGTTAGGGTTATAGTTAGTGTTAGGGTTAGGGAGAGGTGAGGGTGAGGGTTGTTGTTAGGGTTAGGGTGAGGGTGAGGCTGAGGTTTAGGTTTAGGGTTAGGGTTAGGGTTAAGGTGAGGGTGAGGGAGAGTTTTAGGTTGATGTTTAGGTTGAGGGTGAATGTTACGGTGAGGGTGAGTGTTAGAATTTGGTTTAAGGTAAGGGCTAGTTTAAGGGTGAAGGTTAGGTTTAGGGTTAGGTTTAGGGTGAGGGTTAGGTTTAGGGTGAGGCTAAGGGTTAGAGTGAGGGTTACGGTGAGGGTGAAGGTTAGGTTTAGCATTAGGGTTAGGGTGAGGGTGAGGATTAGGCTTAGGGTTAGTGATAGGTTTAGGGTGAGGGCTAGGCTGAGGGTGAGGGTTAGGGTTAGGGTTAGGGTGACGCTTAGGTTTCGGGTTCGGGTTCGGGTTACTGTTAGGGTTTGGGTGATGGTTAGGGTTAGGTTTAGGGTTAGGGTTAGGGTGAGGGAGAGAGTTGGGGTCAGAGTTAGTTTTTGGGTTATTGTTAGGGTTAGGGTGAGGTTGAGGTTTAGGGTGAAGATGAGTTTGAGTGTGAGGGTTACGGTTAGAGTTAGGGTTAGGTTTATTGTTAGGGTTTGGGTTAGGTTGAGGGTGAGGGTTATTGTTAGCAAACAAAGGGACTGAGGTAGTTCAGTCAAAATGCTTTTTATGAATATTTTTCTTTGTTTATGCTGATTCCATAACCAGAAGATGGATATCTGGAGCTAAATCCTTCCCAAGGTCATTGGGATCATTTTAGTTCCTTAACATTTTTAACAAGAATTCTACTAATCGCTAGCCACAATTTGAAATAAGGGAGTAATCTTATCTGTAACTTATGTGTTTATTTCCCTATAATATTTTTTTAAAACTATCACTCCAGGTTGTTCACAGTAGAAAACTGAAAAACTACTAGAAAAGACTAGTGCTTTTCAAAATAGCAAACTGAGCTTTAATTTATATATTGTTACCAACTGTGTGAAAGAATGTGCAAAAGCAGGCTACTGGTGATATACAGAGATTGACAAGTAGACTTTGACACTCCATGGAAAAATGAAACAATCCTAATTGTAAGACATTTAATTATATTTTTGTTGGCCTATTTTACTGATTCGCTTACATCTGTGAAAATGTTTTCATTTATTTACCTCTACTTTGTCACTTGGGCTGTTGAAATCATACCCCAAATATCATTGTGAAAAAGAATGTCAAGAGGATTTCTCTGTTTAGTCTTATAGGACTTTTATAATTGTCATAACTTTCAGTTAATACATTAATTAATTTCAACTTAAATTTGCCTGTAGTCTATGGGAATATTTTATTTTCAATCTTTTTTGCATAGTGGACAATTATTTTCGCAATGGTTTTAATGAAGAGACTAGCATTTCTCATTTTGTAGACTATTAGTTACACAATGTTATTTGTGAAGAGGCCGTCTTTTTCCTATGTGTATAGATTTTGTTCTTGTCAACTAGAATATACACATGCATGACTCAATACTTACATCTCAGAAGTGTTTAAGCTGCCTTTAACAACTTTAGTATATTGTGTTTATGTATTTATATTTGTCAATATTTATTAGTGTTATTTCTTCTCTGATTCATTGTTTAAGATTGTACTGCTTAATTTATTAATATGAATGAATTCTTAAAATTCCCTATTATTAGTACAAAATTATGTAAAATTTATAATGATGATAATTATGGATACATATTATTTTAATCCACATTGTTCTTTGAAGATTGGTGTCATTAAATATTTTCTATTTTGAAGAATATCCTATATGTATAGACTCATATATACTTTTTGCTATTGGATGGGGTGTACATATATTCTTAAATTTTATGTAGTATGTAATGTTGCTAACTCATTTTGTTTCCTTCCTTCCTTCCTTCCTTCCTTCCTTCCTTCCTTCCTTCCTTCCTTCCTTCCTTTCTTCCTTCCTTTCTTCCTTCCTTCCTTCCTTTTTCCTTCCCTCCCTCCCTCCCTCCTCTCTCTCTCTCTTTCCTTTTTTCTTTCATTTTTTTCTTTCTGTCTGAATATCCATGTGTTGTAGATTGAGGCACTGAATTTTCCTACTATTGGTGTATTGCTATAAACTTTTTCCTGAAGATCAGTTCATGGTTGCTTAAATTTTTATTATTTGATATACATATATATGAATATATTGCTATAACTGTTATATCATCTTGTAAATAAACCACTTCATAATTATACATTGACTTTTATTTTTCTCCTCAGATGATTTTGACTTAAAATATTTATTGAGTAACATAACTACAGCCAATCATGCTTTTTGCCATCTTTTGCTAATTAGAGTTAGCATGGTTTTCCCACTTCATTTTCATTCTGTTTTCAGTTCTTTTAATTAGTGGAGCACCGAACTCTTATATCTCCAGGCATGTTTACATGTTGGTAAGGGGGCTTTCTTGGTGTATGGAGATGAAGTGCAGTGGGATGTGTAGATGGGCCTGAATGTGAAAACCACATCAGTTGACTGGACATGGGACAGTACTAAAATCTGGGGCCACAAAGATGAGTATGTGACTGGGTAAGTAGACCAGTTGATACCAGCCTGTGCCACAGTTCGTTGGGATGGCTTACTTCATTCTTCTTTCTTCACCTAGAGCTTCATTCTGTCTATACTTTGTTGGACTGATGCAAAGAATGTGCAAGTCATCTTTCAATTCTCTTTTTCCTGTCTTTGTGCTCTATTAAGTTGTTATAATTTGTCATGGTAGTTGCTTAAGTCTTATGAACATATTTTTATAACTGATTAGTTGTTCAAACTGATGTTTTTTAAATAAAGAAATGGCTGATAAAATTGATTTTAAGATGTTGGTATTGAGCTCACTGCTCTAAGTTGAGTGATGTCTATATAAATCAAATTTTGGGGCCAACTTAATACTACCTGATAAGATTTAAAACATATAATAATAGATATCTTCTCTGAAAGGCAAGACTATATAAAACCTATAAGATCAATAAGTAACTAGGTCAAATTATAAAAAAAAATTAAGAATTAAAAAAAGACCTGAAGGCAGATGACAAAAGATTACGTTGCACAAGATTAAAGCCATGTAAGATATCCTTGCTTGCAACTCATTTGAAGAATCATGGACTTGAAAGTGCCTTGAAGGGTCTGATTTTTGTAGAGTTCAACAGTAATAGGGAGAAAAAGTGTGTGAGTGTGGAATACATCCCCTCAGAGTTGGTCACAACTGAATGAGTGAAAGTTTCAAACAGCTTCAGTCAGCATTCCACGGACATGCTTCCAGGAAAGGTAATGTTATGAAAAGAATCTGTCCCTGATGCTTACACCTGAAGTACCTAGTTTATGGTTTCCCTTAGTTAAGCCAACGACTCTATAATTAGAAAACATAGCTAGTCTCCAAATCAGAACTAAGTCTGTGCTCTAAAACGATAGCTAGAATCAGAGTAGAAATAAGCTTATGATATGAAAAAGTAGCTAGAATCAATCAGCATCAGTAAGAAAAGGCGAGAAAAGAGTAGAGATCAAGACATAGCAGAAGTAGGGAATAGGAAAGAAAGAAAGAAAGAATACCAGGTGGCAATTTCTGATCTCTCAGCTAAGTGCCAAGTGGAGTTCTTTATGTTTGAATAAACTACAATGAAAAATTTAAATTAGCTATGCAGACTTATTATCCACATTTCAAATGCTGCATTCTCAAGGGGCTAGTATTCACAACAGAAGAATATGACTATTATCACAAAAACATAATATCCAGCCTTTAACAAATGACCACACATTGGTTCAGGGACATTATGAGGTGAGTTATAAATTTTAATTTCTTCTAATTTTTCAAAGAAAATATTTGAAAATAATGAAATAAATGAAATATAAAATGAAATGAAAAATAAATGAAAAATATTATTTCATTCCTCATTTGTAGATGAACTATGACTTTATTAGGACAAAGAATAATGTGATTTGGAGAAAGATGGTAAAACTGATAAAAACAAAAGTTTTAAAATATGTACATTTTAGAATAACTTGAATTTCTAATACATTTCAATATTTTTGTGACAAGTAATGAGTAAATTTAACATGTGAAACAGGATTTATTTTTAATAGAGAACTCTTACCTGTTGAACTTATGGAATAGATGATTTTGATGAAGAAACTTGCAGAGAATTTCCTTCTAAGAGCTTCCCTTAAAGAAACAAATCAAGTCTGAGAACTCTGATTCTCCAACTTTATAAATTTTTTCAGAAAAAATTCTAAATTATTGGATTTTTTCAATCTTCCTCAAGAATCCTTCATGTACTGTAATTATTAATAGTCCCCATTTTACCTTCATTTAGAGCTTTTCATTTTACTTTCTTTTCCTTCTCCCCTTGCAATTAATAGTTTGTATAAATTGTATTTCTAAGAACAAATTCTGGTTAGAACATTCCTCTAGATAACTGGTAGATATATAGATGATAGATAGACAGATATAGGTAGTTAGAGAGATCAAAAATAGATAACACATACACTTATAACTACATATACATCTAAGATAATTTCCAATATATAATATATTTCAATAAAATATGTTGTTCATCTATTATTATTGTTCAACATAGTTTAATGAATATTAATTATTTCTCAAGTATGTGTTAAAGCTAGAAATATAAATAAAGACCTGGATCTCAGAATGAAATACCTGAGTGAACACTCCATATAACACAGGTGGATGTAAGTTACAAAAACTGCTGAATTTGTGAAGTATAACCTAACCCTAGTCTAACCTGGCTGCAGTGCAAATGTAGAAGAATAAGATGAGGACTTTAGCAAGCAAATCATGCCAACTCTGGAGGTTAAAAGAAGAGCTAATTCAAGTTTTGACCCTTGTCTCACTCCAACAAATTATTAAATGCTGGCTCACTTTAATTATGCACTTTTAGAAGATAGATAGAAATTGTACATTTCTATTTTTAAGAAGATTTTTGAAAAGATAGAGAATTATTTTGTTGCATATTAAATACACAGTCATCATTGCGATGGTTGATTCTTGTCTATGATATGATCCTCAAAAGCACTGGCATGACCCAGTATAGTGGGTACGTGGATCCAATGAGATTGCTGTACTGAAAATCTGTGAATGTTCTGGGAACTTCTAGTTTAGCACTCTACTGAAGTTCTTGATTCAGTTTTCCCCCCATAATTCAGCACATAGTGCACAATATCTTTCAACCATTTTAAAATTTCAGTTCATCATGTTCTCAAACACATTATGGATGTATCCCTTTTTGCTTGGAGAAATTTGCATAAATTTTACCTTGCTTTTTTCATATTTTCCTTTGTGGGGGCAAATATTTACAGAATTAAAGACAATGAAATTCTCCAGTGTCACACAACGGTGTAAACACAGAGGATAAGAGTGCGGGGCTGGCTGAGAGCTGTGCAGGTCTGACAGAGCTTCTCTGTATCAACTGAGCTGCATTCTACATGGGCAATGTACAAAAATTTAACAAAAATTAAATTTTCGTTTTTGAAATCTCTTTTGGTTTATTCATTTATTTTTGGCTATCCTTCATGAAAATGTCATCCAATAATTCTTACAAATAAGGTAAGTTTATTGTAAAATACTTTGACAATGTGCTTTCTATTTTGTTTGTTAAAGATACACAGTCAAAGAACTAGGGTTTAGTGTTCAGATAATGGGCAATTTCTTTTTGATTGAATAAGATCATACTCTAGAAGAAAGTATTCTTGGGAGAAATCAGTAAAATATATGAATACATAGGACAATAACTGTATTTTCTATTGTAGCACAAAATAGGCAGCCTAAATCACTAAATATATAGACACGATTAGTTGGGCAGATTTAGGAAGCTTTATATTTATTTTTGCCTGAATAATTCTCAAGGAAATTTATTATCATCTTTTTTCTAAGAGCATAGTAGTAAAAGTTTAACTATAGTTGGGTACATCTCATTGTATAAAATAGCCTAGGACTTGATGTGTGACTAAAACAGTATAGCATTTGCTTAGCAAGTAAGAGGCCCTGAGACCACTCCTTCCTGGGGAAAATACCTTAAGTGCATTTAAAACAATAAATCAATGTGCTCTGAGGCAAAGATTCAAGACAAATTGCTAACCATTATTTGACATTTGATGTATGCATTAAGTGCCAGGTTTTTTCTGTCTGGATTTACTGAATATTTTAATGTCACTGGTATATTCCAAGACTCATTCTCTGCAGGTACCTTATCATTCAATTTTTCTAGCAACATTTTATTTTCAATATAGTTTGTTTTTATATAGATATGGTGTTTTTACATCTGGAGCTGGGTATTTCCAGGTGTATAACTGCTCCATGGTACCAGAACATCACAAGACAATTGCAAGTTTTTTTGAAACACAATGTACTTTCTTGGCCTGGAAGTGTCCAAATGAGTCAGACTAGGAAATGTTGGTAAAGGAAAAAAAAGAATCATATTCCTACTTCAGTTATATGCACACTGACAATTTGAGATCATCCCATAAGCTTTCTTTTTTATATTTTTATTGTGAAAATACTGTACAGAGGGATTACAGTTACATGAACAAGGTAATGAGTACATTTCTTATCAAGCATTGTTGCCTACTCCTTTGTTTTTCCCCCACCATCCCTTCCCTCCCACCTCCACAACTATACTCCCCCACCTACTTAAATTGTAAAGTTCATTTTTCACCATAATGTCTTGCACATCTCATTGTTGCAATATGTCAGCCTGTATCCCTATTTAAACACTTTGTTGTTTCCCTTCCCCTCCCCAAGTTAGCCCTACATCAAATACAGTAAAAACAGGGGGAGGGACATACAAAGCAACAAAACAATCATGTAGTACCTTATAAATACATTAAAACAATAGCAAGAAAGATGCAACCATTTGTGTCCCTATCTTAGGGTTCATTTTGCTCAACTTCATCTTATCTGGTCATATGTATATAGCTTTTGACATTTTCTACTTGTCCCAGATATATACTAGCTATTGCAAATAAGGGAAACCATGGGACCTATGTTTCCTTGGGCCTGGTTTATTCACTTAATATATTTATTCCAAGTCTTTTCACTTCCTAACAAATGGGGCAATGTCATTCTTTCTGATAATACACTGTTTGTTCTCCAAAGACAGGAAAGAAATTTGCCACCTAATATCTAATACTCTAATAGTTTGCACTGTTTCCAACTCTGCATTTTTTCATTTATAAATTCAGACCTGAAGAATGGTAATGAAAACAAGTATCTTAAGGTTCTTTTTTAAAATTTACCTCTTTTTTGTATGTCCCCTCACATTTTTAAAATTTGGTTTTAATTATTTTCACGGATAATGCATCACATCTGATGAAAATTTTTCTATGGAATTTGAATTATTTCTGCAGCAAGCTTGGTAATTTCATATAGATCAAGGAAAATAAGTTACTAAGATATGTTTTGAAACTATTAATGCAATATTAAATTTAAGAAAAGTAATTGAATATGAAAATCAAAATTAAAGCTTTCATATGCACAAGTACATGTTAGTATAGCTTGTTACCAGAATTAGTATGTTCTGATAACCATTTTATATACTTTTATTAACTTCTGAATGAAAAAAATAAGTTACCTAAATATTTTATCTCAACTTTGAACAAAAAGTTTTCTTCTTTCATGTATTTTTGGAGAATATCTAGAATTAAAAATAATTCTTGTGTCATTAATTTACCCACTTTGTAAAATCACTGTGCAACTATTCTACTAAATATTTTCAAGAAACAGAAAATTAATCTTAAAAGAGAAGGTATTGGAGTTGTACTACAATTGAGAAATTATATTTATGTATCTTTTAGTGTTTTGTTTTATTTTTCCTTCCTAGAAACCCTCATTTCCCATGTTACACTTGAAACACTCTTTTTATTTTCACTACAACTTTGTTTTACCATACAATGTTTATGAGATTAAAATATATATGATATGACATTAAGGTATAATTACACTTGGTTTTATTATCAAATTATTAAGCCAAAAGTTAAAATTAGAACACTAAGCGTTTTTCACTACTGCATGACCAACTTGTGACCTACTCAATCCTACTTGTGACCTGGTTTCAAACAGTAGAAAGTTAAGCTTCAGAATGATGACACGGACTATTTTCTAACATGTGAACTTGCAAATGGAGAAAAATATGTGAAACAACAGAAGCATACAAGAGAAAAGGAAAGGATTCAACATTACAATTTTAATTTAGAAAATGGTTTCCTGAGTTTCTTCAGAAGATTATAACTTGTTCTTTTGCCATTTATTTGAATGTCAACATTTTTATTTTCAAAAACAAAAGTAAACTATTTTCAAAAGTTTAGAGTAAAACTTCATTGCATAATCAAGAAATGACAAAGGGATGGTATGGGAAAACAAAGGAGAAGGCAAAAATGCTTGATAAGAAATGTACTCATTACCTTGTTCATGTAGTTGTAACCTCTCTGTATGGTATTTTCACAATAAAAAATATATTGAAAAACAAAGAAATGACTAAGTTTTTCTTTAAGTACATTGAACAAATAATGCAATGAAGCATTAAAATGATAACATCTTCCATGTTGCCTGAAGTCTGATTAAACCTTCTCTTGTAACTAGCTTATCTAGTTTGCCTTGCTCAGAAACTGTGTTCTTAACTCATAGATCTTTTATTTAATGTCTTTGTATCATGGCGTGTATGAGATATAGAGGATGTTAATAAGATGCCATTGAGGGCTTGAGACCCCTCAAAAATGATGAGTACAAAAATAAATGCAATCAGTGCTCTATTACCACAAAGTCATGATGCAATAATCTATCAAGAAGTGGAAATTAAGAGTTAATTCTACTCATAAAATAGCTTAACAGAATTAAATAATTGTGTGTCAAATGGAAAAAAAATGTACTTGGAATATTATCTAAAATGCTGCCAAATAGGCATGTAAGAGAAGCTCCTGAATGAACCATTTTGGAGCATAATTTCAGTTGATCGGTGATAGTTTTACTTGCATTTTCCTCCTCCATTTTCTCTTGCTTGTATATTGCCAACTATTTAAAATACACTTTATTTTAATCTAACCCACCAAATAAGGTTGGTTTCAAACTCTTTCATGTTCACTTTCTTTAAGATGTTAGTCACCTGGGCATTGAATTTCTACCTTTCACAAACCAGAAAATGAATGGCCTTTTTCAAGTCAGACAACCTCATCCCTTTTAAGCTAAGCTACTTTAAAACATAATGAAGGAGGTATTTTTTATTCCATTTATACTGCTCTGTTTCTCATATCTTTTAGTAGATATCTGTTAACTGATCAATGTCTAATTTAAATTCATTCTATCCATCCATTCATCTAATAGACCCATGGAGTTGAAATTACAAAATTTGTCTCCACTGATATTCCATTCCTTATCAAAGTACAGGTTTTTAATTTTCATATCTGGCTTGGATCATTTCTCTTCACTCTATAAAACTGTACTTTGTGTAGGCAAGATAATAAACAGTATCTCCAGTTTTAGTGTTTTCAAATATTGCTTTAATTTTGGAGAAATATTTCAATAATTATTGATTTAATCCATTAGAAATTACTTATTATTAGAGAGGTAATTCTATTATTCCCTTGAATTTGCTGATACAGTTGGCAGATATACTATTTAAGTAAAATAACAGAATTTTTTTTCAATTTTTAGTATACTTTTATTTGAAACTTATATTCATTTATTTGAAATTCACACTTATTTGGATGTGCTATTTTAAACATTCTGAAATAAATAAGTTGCCCAATTTATTTATTTGTTCTAATATTTTCTTTAACTGTAACTCAATATGTTTTACACATTTTTTATTTTTATTTATTTTATTTTATTTTATTTTATTTTATTTGAGAATATACTGTACAGGGGGGTTACAATTACATGGGCAGGATAATGCATACATTTCTTAGCAAGCATTGCAACCTCCTCCTTTGTTTACCCTTCACCTCCCTTCCCAGCCTCCCCCCTCCCCCCCACCCAATCATACCCCCCTCCCCCACACACACCGACATTGTAAAGCTGGTTTTGTCATGACATTTTGTAATTCTCTTTGTTGCAACAGGTCCACCTGAATCCTTAAACGACTTGTTTGTCCCCATCTCCTCCACATGTTATACTGACATCAAATATAGTGAAAGCGGGGGTTACACTGTGGGGGAGGGACATACAAAGCAACAAAGAAATAATCTTATAAATGCGTTAGAAACACATGCATGAAAGAAAAGAAAACATTAAAATACATATTTAAGGGTTCGTTTTCCTAACATCACATTATCTGACCTTTTCAGCTTGACTCATAATTATACTAGATATTGCAAATAAGGGAAACCATGGGACCTATGCTTCTTTGGGCCTGGCTTACTTCACTTAATATAATTTTTTCCAAGCCTTTCCATTTCCTAACAAATGCGGAATTGTCATTCTTTCTGATGGAGGCATAGAATTCCATTGTGTATATATACCACATTTTCTTGATCCATTCATCTACTGAGGGGCATCTGGGTTGGTTCCATATCTTAGCTATGGTAAATAATGCTGCAATAAACATAGTTGTGCTGGTAGCTTTAGTGTGGTCTTTTTTGTAAACATTAGGGTAAATGCCCAAAAGTGGGATTGCTGGGTCATAGGGGTGTTCTATGTGAAGTCTTTTGAGGGACCTCCATACTGCTTTCCAAAGTGGTTGAACAAGTTTACATTCCCACCAACAATGAAGTAAGGTTCCTTTCTGTCCACATCCCCTCCAGCATCTGTTGTTGTTAGAGTTCTTGATTTTTGCTGTTCTAACTGGAGTGAGGTGATATCTCAATGTTGTTTTGATTTGCATTTCTTTGATGGCTAGGGATGTTGAACATTTCTTCATGTGTCTATTGGCCATCCTTCTTTCTTCTTCAGAGAAGCTTCTCTTTAAGTCTTTCGCAGTTGTTTCTTTGAGGATTTGTTGTTGGGTGGTTTAATTTTTTGAGTTCCAAGTATATTTTAGATATGAGACCCTTGTCCGTTGTATGGCTAGTAAAGATCTTCTCCCAATCGGTGGGCTTTCTATTGCTCTTGCTAGCTATGTCATTTGCCCTGCAGAAGCTCTGCAACCTTATACAATCCCATTTGTCCAACCTTTCTTTGATTTGTTGTTTTTCTGGGTCTCTATTCAGAAAATTTCGGCCTGAGCCAAGGAGACCTAGGGTTTCTCCTATTCCATCCTGTAATGTTTTCAGAGTGTCTGCTTTGAGTTCAAGGTCTTTGATCCATTTGGAGTTGATTCTGGTGCAGGGTGATATATAAGGATCTAGGTTTATAATTGCATATTTAAAATTAGAAATTTTAGAATTTTTCTCTTTTTTCCCCCAAATATTTTACTGTTGTTTTGTATTCATTTATACTGCATGGATTTTAAAACATTTATAGACTTATCTTTTATATGACATTTTAGAAAATATATCTTCTGCTATTTCTTATACTTTAATTCTATTCTCTATTTTTAAAAGATAGACTAGAAGCAAATAAATAATTTCACGTACCTTTCACTTTTATATATTATTCGTGCTGAATTGAATACTTTTTTTTAACTCTTTAAGCATGTTTTTTGTCATTTTTTTATTTCTGTAACTTTTGGCTTATATATAAGTTTGATTTCGAGAGGGGAACGGGACTACAGAAATGGTGTGACAAAGCATGATACAATTCAGCTGTGATGTTCACTAGACACTGTGTTGGGAATGAGCTGGGCACCTTGGGGTAGTGGGGAATCTGTGGGGAAAAACAGTGAGAGAATGAGGGAGAAGATGACAGTGTTCATAAGAAAATGTACTCATAACCTGACTTATGCAGACCCATGTACATCATTTTACAATATTTTAAGATAATTTTAAATGAATTATAATTATTTTAGTTATAATTTTGAAATTATAAACTTTTAGTCGGTTTATATTTTTCTTTCATTTTAGTTTGAAGACTTCCTGTGTGGACTGTATCAGAAGTGAAAGAGCCAATGAATTTTAGCATATATATATATATATATATATATATATATATATATATATATTTACACACAAAGAGCAACTACAATATCTATTGAAAAGAAATACAAAGGAAAATGACAAATGAAGCAGACTAGGGCATCTCTACAAATTCCAAATATTAATCTTCTATCCAAGATATTTAGCAGAAATTCAAAATATATATAAATAAAATTACATCTAAAATATCATCAATGAATTATTTCAAACAACAAATTTTAAATAGATAAAATATTAGTGTAGAAGTATTAACTATGTAGAGTAGAACAACATAAGTGACTAATAACTTATAAGAAGGAAAACAAAAATGAATATAAGATGAAAGCATTTTTCAAATTGCATACAATTCCTAAAATAATACATTTATTATGTACAGTAAAATATTGTTTCCAAATTTTTCAGACTTCAGAGAAAATTTACAGGTAACTCTTGAACAAATTTTATTCAAAAAGTCATCACAGGTGTTCTTTATGCAGAATTGAAATGCTAACTGATGAAGATATTTGCACTGTATAAAGAGAAGCATCGGGGATTACATATAAATGGATTTAAATAATATTTTTTACTTTCATTGTATTGTTTAAATTTTTAAAATTGTAATGAGTTCACATAAAATTATTTATATGGGAAAATAAAATATGACAAAAAGTGTCTATAAAATATCAGAATTGAGAAAAAATATTTAAATGATAAAACTTAGATTTATAAAACATTAGAATAGTATTTGTAAAATTTTAACACAAATCACATAATTTTGTCAGTAGGTGGCATATTAAATAAAGGTAAATGACAAAATAAATTTGAATGAGTTAAAAATGATGTAAATAAAACTCAAATGCTTTGCAGGGGACTGGGCCTCAATGTCTGTTATTCTAGCTACACAAGAGGCTATGATCACAGGATCATGGTTTAAAGTCTGCCTAATCTGAACAGCCTGTGAGGTTTTTGTTTTTAATTTAATTTTATTGTCAAGGTGAGGTACAGAATGCTTACAGTTTAAAATATAAAGTAATATTTGTTGTAGAACATTGTTATGCCCTCCTTTATTTCTCTCCTATTTTCTCTCCCCACATCCCTCTCTTCCCATGTGGTAAAGTTCATTTCTGCCATATTATTTCGTGAGTATTTGTTACATTGGGTTTCCCTCTGTCCTTTGTCTCACCATTTGTTATTATCTTCAATTAATCACCAAAATGCTGGAAGTAGTGCTGTGGCTCAAGTGGTAAAATACTAGCCTGGAGCAGAGAAGACCAGATAGTATCAAAGATAGGAGTTCAGGCCTGGAGAGTAGCACAGGGTAGTGCCCGTGCACACACACACACACACACACACACACACACACACACACACACACAAATCCTTGACCACTAGAGACTTAAATACTACATGGCTATTAGTAATTTATCTTTGAATGAAGCTTTTCAAAAGTGTCTAGTTCAGTGAATAGTAAGACTTTTTTGCTTATATAAACTATCTCTAAATACAAACACATCTGTTCAAACAAAAATATTGGAAAAGACATGTTATTAAAAAGAATGATAAAATGCTTAGAGAACATATAGTCACAATTAATAAGGTAATTCAAATATATAACTAGGGAAACAGCCTTGAGACACTAGATATATTTTAGAGTAGCCAAAATCTCATAAGTAACAATGTGTTCTAGTAAGGATGAGCTGTAAAAACTGACTTTCATAGTTGGTGTTAAAGGAAATACACAACCAGTATGGTTTAGAGCACAGCACATGAAATTCACTAAACTTAAACACAGTCTTACATTACGATGTAGCAATCCCACTGCTCAGTATTTATTCAAAGTCACCAACTGCATATACGTGTGTGCTTGCTTTGTTCACACCAAACTTTAGAAACAAGTTCAATGTGTCAATAAACTATGATATATCTGTATGATGATATACTACTTAGAAATTTAACACTGAGTTCTCCAATCCTCAAAATAGTGTAGAAAATTCATATATGCACATCACCCTGTGATCTAAGCTAATCTCAAAATGACACATAACCTCTGATTGCAACCACATAAAATTATTCAAATTGTATAACTATGGAGAAAATTAAAAGCTCAGTGGAAGTAGGGAGACAGGGATGAAAAGATGCAACATCCAGGATTGTATGGCAGTTAAAATACCATGAATATCATTATAGTTGGTGATATGTGACATTATAAAATTATCTAAACTGATAGAATGCAAAACAGTTGTGAAATGCAATAAATAGACTATATGGAACAATGATCTGTCCAATCACTGAATTGGTTGTGATCAGTTTTAGTAGTCAATTGGATTAACAAACATGTAAGTGATTAATAAATTATACTTCTGACTCTGTGAAGGTGTTTCCACAGATAAGTAGATTTTATGTGATTTAATGCTTTGGTGGAATCATAATATGATAGTAGTATTAGAATGAAATCAAAAGTAAAGGTTGTGATGTAGCAGAAGAAAGAAGGCCCTCTTCTCTCCCTTTCCCTGCTTCCTGTCTGCTGCAGTGTAACTGTTTTCTTCTGGCTTGCCCTCCCCACCATAATTATTTTCACTATAGAAAGATACATCAAAATAAAACCCTGCTAGCTTTGATTGCTATTATCTGGAAATTTCTCCATATCTGTGAATAGACAAAATAACACACAGAATTAATATTTGTAGTTAGGTTGTTTCTGCGACAAACCTGACTGCAACTTTCTTAAGCCTTTGGACAGGGTTTGTGTGAGGAATTTGGAAGGGTTTGGAGAAAGCCTCAAATGTTGCAAGAAGAGCTTAAGGAAATATTTTGTTGAGTTCAAAAGACCAACAAGCTAATGAGAATGTGGACAATGCACATGAGATTTCAGATGGAAACAAGAACTCTACGGGGAATTTTATTAGAGATCATTTGTGTTAAAGTCTGGAATAGAATTTGTCTATATTTTGTCTGTGCCCTTAAACTTTGTTAGAAGATGTGTTGAAAGGCAACCCTAATTAATTTGCAGGAGGAAATTTCATGACCGCATTTAGGCCATGATGCTTTTATTCCTGATTAATTTGACAGTGAGAATCTAGAGGAAAAGCCAAGAGGAAAAATGGAAGAAAATAAATAAGTAAAAAATGCAGTTTGGCCAGAAAGGAGAAAGTTAAGATCATGGACAAAGAGCAAATGGTTTTTAAAGAGAATCCAACATTAAACTGAAGTGAAGCACATTTCCTTGAAGCAATATGAAAAATATCCTTAGAGAATCTCAGGTATTAAATAACGATTGCACTTTCCCTTGAGAAGAGAGAGTAACCATAGTGGCAGGCTTACGTACAGCCATCTACCAAAGCATTTTCCTGAGTTTACATACAGACGTTGAGAGGTACCTACAGACATGGCTCAGAGAACACTGTTAACTGCTCAAGACTGTGGCAAGACTTGTCCACATAGTTCTAGTTTTTCAGATACATAGTATGGGATATTTATGGGGTCAATTAATTTTCGACTGAGATTTCAAAAAAAAAGGTAATGTGTAGCCATGTTAGATTTCCTTCAAGGATCCTCTCAGAGGGTGATATATGAATCTCAGGGTGACTCTTAACCAGAAATTGATTTTTTTAGGGGGGTCCGGTCATGGGGCCTGAACTCTGGGCCTGGGCGCTGTCCCTCAGCTCTTCAGCTCAAGGCTAGCACTCTACCACTTGAGCCACAGTGCCACTTCTGGCTTTTTTCTTTTTGCTTATGTGGTGCTGAGGAATTGAACCCAGGTCCTCAGGCATGCAAGGCAAGCGCTCTACCACTGAGCCACCTTCCCAGCCCTTATCCAGAAATTGAGAGCAAAAGATTTCGAAATTCCAGGAACAGGAAACAGACACTAAGGGAAGTGGAAAAAAATAGAAAGTGCAGCCCATCCAGGATAGAGGCCAGGTGGCTTCAGAAGGTCAATCTGTATGAGTGGTGGTATTAAAGCTTTTTTTGTCAGTTATGGAGCTTGAACTCTGGGCCTGGGTGCTGTTCCTCAGCTCTTCAGCTCAAGCTGAGTGCTCTACCACTTGAGTCACAGCACCACTTCTGGTTTTCTGGGTGTTTATTAGGAATGGGTCTTACCCACTTTCCTGCCTGGGCTGGCTTTGAACCAAGATCCTCAGATTTCAGCCTCCTGAGTAGCTAGGATTACAGACATGAGCCACCAGTGTCCAGACATCATGTACTCTGGATCTGGAAATGTAGGTATAGGGGGCTTTGCTTTGTTTTTGTTCTTATCCTTCCTTGTTAATTTACTATTTGGAAAGAAATGGTCACTCTGTTCCATTAGGTTTTGGAAGTATATTTTTTTTCTCCAAAGTTTATCTTGAGTCTCAGAAAAAACACTTTCAGTTTGAGCTTCTGAGCAATTTTGGAACTGTCAAGCTTACAGAAATGTGTATAGAGGAACTAAACACATTTTGTATTATGAGGCAGGAACAATACGTTTTAAGAAGCCAAGGGTGAAGTGTTACATTATAAGGAGATGTGTGTTGGTGTCCAGTTGATTCTGAGTTCTCTGGCCTAATCAGTGTCTTAATTCCTTGATAGTATTGAGTCTTGGTGAAGAATAGGTATAAGGACCTTGCTGGAGGAAGTAGTTCATGTAGCTAGAAAGAGATTCTTGGATCACTCTTGTCCTCCTCCTATACCTGTCTCTCTTTTTCTTCTTGTCAACCACCATGTGCACTGCTGTGATCAGTCAGGCTGTCCCTGTCATGATTACTAACACTTCTGAAAATGTCCTTCCACTCAGAGGTGGCTGATCTCAGCACTTTGTCTTCATGTTCGTAGCTTAACTAGTGCATGCATGGTGGTGGTAATGAGAGAGGATCTTCATTTATTGAAAGGATAATATATGAGCAATCTCTATATATTTTGTTTAATTTTCAATTCCAGTAACTTTTCATGTTCTACTAGTTTTATAAAAGACCTGGTAAAATGTAAATCTCCTTGCTGTGTCACTATTATAAACTAATAAAAAGAAGGCCCAACAACCCTATGTATGCAATGATTAACAAGTTTACAACACATTAGATTCTTTTGTATAGGATCACATTTTCCATTTGATCTTTGTTCTTTCCCTGAAGAATTTATTTCAGAGCAGGGTCATTACTAGTATATTTCTTCGTATTTGTTATTTCGTCAAAAAAATATATGTTTCCATTTAAATGATGCTTTCAATAGATTTGGAATTCCATTCTCTGATACAGAGAGGAGAAATAACAATGAGAGAGCTCTAGGCAAAGATGAGGGGGAAATGATAGGAAAGAAAAGTAGCTAGAAAGTCACAATCTACAGCATAGCCCTGGGAAAGTATCAGCCAGCCTGATACAAGAGAAAAGTTGTACCATGATTTACTCACATATAAAGCAGGTCTATTACTGTTCAAGCACTCACATTATGCTTAGTCATTTTCTAGGATCAGCTTCTGGTACATTTGATGTTACTTTATGTAGCAAAATACTTGTAAGAATCATGACCAGCTAGAGTTTGTGAACAAACTTTATTCTGTCTAACGCACATTATCAGATAATGAGCCAATTACATGGCATACTTCCATGCATGCTACAGACTGTACTTCCTAAACCCAAGGTAGAACCTAAGATAAGGGTACAAATAGTGTCAGCTTTGGGAGCAGAAAAATGGAATACTCTATCCTTGAAATCGGGAATGTAACAAGTCTTTCTCCACGTTACATTCATTATTATTTCATCATAAATATTCAAAGCATATGGTCACTTGACATGTTCAGTGTGTTTATTACAAATTATTTAATACATATGATATTAAACCATTAAAATGGTATTAATATTCATATATATAACTTAGGGAAATTATACACAATAAATATACATATATAACTATTTTAAATATATCTGACATACTTTATCTAATGCAACATTGTATATTCATAGATATAAAAGTTCACTTATCTCGGGCGCTGGTGGCTCACGTCTGTTATCCTAGCTACTCAGGAGGCTGAGATATTGAGGATCTCGGTTCAATGCCAGCCTGGGCAGGAAAGTCCGTGAGACTCTTATCTACAATAAACCACTCAAAAACCGGAAGTGGCACTGTGGCTCAAGCAGTAGAGCGCTTGCCTTGAGCTGAATGTTTCTGCTAGTTCATATTTTTTTCATTGCTATGACAATATATCTCAGATGAGAAGTTTATAACCCAATGCTCAACATTTTGGAACACTTAAGATTGAACCCCTAACTTCCAGCCTCTGGCAGAAAGTCTCTGTATGGCGGACATCATGTAAAGAAGGTGTTTGAGAGAGAAAGTTCCCCTGATGAGAAAGAAGCCATAGAGCAGGAAGACTTTGGTAGCGATCCATCCTCTGGAAAGCTTCATGGTTCTAGGAGAACCACTTTAAACAATCTCCAAAGGCAACATCTCCAGCATTCTTCTCACAGTAGGTACCACCTCCTGAAGGTTCCAGCATTTTCTGTCTCTGAGTCTTTAGAAGAAACACTCAAAATATATCCAACCCATAGCAAGATAGCCAAAGTTATTTTCTCTGAGTATACTTACTGATTTCCACCCCCTCACATTTCATTTAAGTTAATTTTTGTTTTGCATCAGTGGCTTCTCTTGTGACTTTGATATAGTTAGCTTTGTACAAGTTTGGATGATTTCCCATCGCTTCATTGGCCCAAGGATGAGGTTGCTGGCGTTGATTATTGTAGAAAGCATTGATGATGATCTATTGCAGATAGCTTTTGCATTTTGTCTTGGACATATTATGCATTGTGAAGAAGATTATGTCTACAGCTTATTACCTGCCTGAATGGCGGTCACCTTTTCCTCAGTTAGAACATGTGTACTGGGAGTGCTGATGTTCCCTAACATGACTAGGAGCAGTCTACTCTCTGAACCTTCAGCTTTTCCTTCCAGATGGGAGAATTGCTGTGTTACGCTCTTTGTAATAGACTCTTAAATCCTCTTTTGAGTAGGGAAGCTGAGGTCTCCTCTCTGATTGGATTGTGGAGAGAACACTGCTCAATTTTTAAATTGTCAGTCACTTTCATTAGTTTTAAGGTCATCTTTATTTGCTTTTCAGTCATTGCTAACACCAATTACCATGGCTTCTGGAGGCTCTATAAGGGGTGCATTAGCTTCCTCGTTGGTCTCTACATCTGATACTTTAAGATTCTGTCCTTCCACAATGTTTTCAAACTCAGGCCATATGTATGTACTCATACATTTGTCATCTTTCTATGTTCTAGGATCTCAAGGTCTCCTCCTTTACTTTGATGTTTTAAGTCCCAAAGCTGGAGTGCTCCTGGAGATTGTAGCAGCTGACATTCACCTATCACAGATTTTGCAATTTCTGATTTTTAAGCTTGTAACCTCAATTTAGTCTAGACCTGTCTTTCATTTACCCGTTCTAAATCCTACATGATTTAATGAATCCCCCCAGAGCAATTTTGCATTTGATTTCTAGACCCCCCAGAGTTTTTACCACACCAGGAGAGTTTTTTAATTGCTTCTTTCTCAGCTGGGATATAGTCACATAAAGAGGATAGTGTAAACTCATGTTCGAACATGTCAAAGTTGCACAGTTACACTTTTGATCTTTTGTGGAATGCCACCCCACACATAGAATCATGAGAAAGGAAACTTGATTTTTTTTTTTAATTTTATATTATTTTATTTGAGAAAATACTGTACAGAGGGGTTACAATTACACGGGCAGGATAATGCATACATTTTTTACCAAGCATTGCAGGCTCCTCTTTTGTTTACCCTTCAATTCCCTTCCCAGCCTACCCCCTCCTCCCCACCCAATCATACCCCCCTCAACCCCCCACACCGACATTGTAAAGCTGGTTTTGACATGACATTTTGTACTTCTCATTGTTGTAACAGGTCCACCTGAATCCTTAAACGACTTGTTTGTCCCCATCTCCTCCACATGTTATACTGACATCAAATATAGTGAAAGCGGGGGTTACACTGTGGGGGAGGGACATACAAAGCAACAAAGAAATAATCTTATAAATGCGTTAGAAACACATGCATGAAAGAAAAGAAAACATTAAAATACATATTTAAGGGTTCGTTTTCCTAACATCACATTATCTGACCTTTTCAGCTTGACTCATAATTATACTAGATATTGCAAATAAGGGAAACCATGGGACCTATGCTTCTTTGGGCCTGGCTTACTTCACTTAATATAATTTTTTCCAAGCCTTTCCATTTCCTAACAAATGCGGAAATGTCATTCTTTCTGATGGAGGCATAGAATTCCATTGTGTATACATACCACATTTTCTTGATCCATTCTACTGAGGGGCATCTGGGTTGGTTCCATATCTTAGCTATGGTAAATAATGCTGCAATAAACATAGTTGTGATGATAGCTTTAGTGTGGTCTTGTTTGTAGACATTAGGGTAAATGCCCAAAAGTGGGATTGCTGGATCATAGGGAAGATCTATGTGAAGTCTTTTGAGGGACCTCCATACTGCTTTCCAAAGTGGCTGAACAAGTTTATATTTCCACCAACAATGAAGTAAGGTTCCCTTCTGTCCACATCCCCTCCAGCATCTGTTGTTGTTAGAGTTCTTGATTTTTGCTGCTCTAACTGCAGTGAGGTGGTATCTCAATGTTGTTTCGATTTGAATTTCTTTTATGGCTAGGGATGTTGATCATTTCTTCATTGGCCATCCTTCTTTCTTCTTCAGAGAAGCTTCTCTTTAAGTCTTTCGCCCACTTATTTATTGGGCAGTTGTTTCTTTGAGGATTTGTTGTTGGGTGGTTTAATTTTTTGAGTTCCAAGTATATTTTAGATATGAGACCCTTGTCCGTTGTATGGCTAGTAAAGATCTTCTCCCAATCGGTGGGCTTTCTATTGATCTTGCTAGCTATGTCATTTGCCCTGCAGAAGCTCTGCAACCTTATGCAATGCCATTTGTCCAACCTTTCTTTGATTTGTTGTGTTTCCGGGTCTCTATTCAGAAAATTTCGGCCTGAGCCAAGGAGACCTAGGGTTTCTCCTATTCCATCCTGTAATGTTTTCAGAATGTCTGCTTTGAGTTCAAGGTCTTTGATCCATTTGGAGTTGATTCTGGTGCAGGGTGATATATAAGGATCTAGCTTTAGTTTTCTACATGTAGTTAACCAATTTTGCCAGCAACATTTACTGAAGAGGCTGTCTTTCTTCCATTCTATTGTTTTAGCTTCCTTATCGAAGATTAGATGGCTATAGGTCTGTAGGTTCATTTCTGGGTTTTCAATTCTATTCTATTGGTCCTGAGGTCTGTTCTTATGCCAATACCAAGCTGTTTTGATTACTATCCTTTATAGTAGAGTTTGAAATTTGGTATTGATATTCCTCCAGGAGTGTTCTTTCCGTTGAGGAGCGTTTTTGCTATTCGGGGTCTTTTATTGTTCCATATGAATTTTTGGATTGCCTCTTCTATTTCCTTGAAGAATGAGGTTGGAATTTTGATAGGTATCACGTTGAATTTGTAGATAGCCTTGGGAAGTATTGCCATTTTCAGGATGTTAATCTTTCCAATCCAGGATCATGGGAGGTTTTGCCATTTTTTAAGTTCTGTGTTGATTTCCTTTTTCAAGATTTTAAAGTTTTCATCATAGAGGTCCTTCACATCTTTAGTTAAGTTAATTCCTAGGTATTTTATTTTTTGTGGGGCTATTACAAATGGAGTTGCTTTCCTAATTTCCGCCACACTTTTCTCATTGTTGGCATACAGAAAAGCCATTGATTTTTGGGGGTTAATTTTATAACCTGCTATTTTGCCAAAGTTTTGAATCAGCTTGAGTAATTTGGGAGTGGAGTGTATGGGATTCTTTAAATACAAGATCATGTCATCTACAAAGAGGGAGAGTTTTATTTCTTCTTTCCCTATTTGGATCCCCTTTATGTCTGCATCTTGTCTTATTGCTCTAGCTAGGCATTCTAACACTAGATTGAAGAGAAGTGGAGAGAGTGGGCATCCTTGTCTTGTTCCTGAGTTAAGAGGAAATGGCTTTAGTTTTTCACCATTGAGTATAATGCTGGTTGTAGGTTTGTCATATACAGCCATTATTGTATTGAGGAATGTTCCATGGATTCCTAATTTTTCCAAAACCTTCATCATAAAGGGGTGTTGGATCTTGTCGACTGCTTTTTCTGCATCTATTGAGATAACCATGTGGTTCTTGTTCTTGCTCCTGTTGATGTGATGAGTAATATTAATTGATTTGCGTATATTGAACCAGCTTTGCATCCATGAAATGAATACTGTTTGATCGTGGTGTATGATTTTTTGGATGAATTGTTGAAGTCGGTTGGCCAAAATTTTGTTGAGAAGTTTTGCATCAATGTTCATCAAAGAAATGGGTCTATAGTTCTCTTTCTTTGATGAGTCCCTGCCTGGTTTTGGGATGAGGGTTATGATGGCTTCATAGAATGTGTTCGGTAGTGAGCTTTCTCTTTCAATTTCATTGAAGAGTTGGAGAAGAATTGGTGTGAGCTCTGCTTTGAAGGCCTTGTAAAATTCCGCTGTAATACCATCTGGTCCTGGACTTTTCTTAGCTGGGAGGTCTCTTATTGCTGTTTCTATTTCAATGCTTGATATGGGCCTGTTAAGATAGTTTAACTCATCTTGGTTTAGTTTTGGCATGTCAATATTTGCTAGGAAGAGGTCCATTTCTGCCAAGTTGTCAAACTTATTAGCATAAAGTTTTGAGAAGTATTCCCTTATAATGTTCTGAATCTTGGTTTTTTCCGTGGTGATGTTTCCATTCTCATCCCTGAGTTTATTAATTTGGGTGTGTTCTCTTCTTTTTCTGATAAGATTTGCTAAGGGTCTGTCAAGTTTTTTAAGTTTTTCGAAGAACCAACTCTTTGTTTTGTTGATTCTTTCTATAGTTTTTATGGATTCTAATTCATTTAATTCTGATTTAATTTTGATTATTTCTTTCGTCTAGTGGATTGGGGTTTATCTTGCTGCTCTTTTTCAAGGAGGTTTAGATGTGTCATTAAATTGTTAGTTTCAGATCTCTCCAATTTGTTGATGTAGGAGCTCAGAGCTATAAACTTGCCTCTGAGTACTGCCTTTGCTGTGTCCCAGAGGAGCTGGTAATTTGTGTGTTCATTTTTGTTGAATAGCATGAACATTTGAATTTCCTTTCTAATCTCTTCCATGACCCACTCTTGATTCAACATTGTGTTGTTCAGCCTCCATGTGATACCGGACTTTCTTTGGTGGCTTTTGGTGTTGAGTTCTAATTTTATTCCCTTGTGGTCAGAGAGAATGCAAGGTATAACTTCAATGTTTCTGAATTTAGACAAGTTTGCTTTGTGACCTAAAATGTGGTCTATTTTAGAAAAGGTTCCATGTGCTGCTGAGAAGAATGTGTATTCTGATGCTGCTGGGTGAAATGTTCGGTAAATGTCTGTTAAGTCTATTTGATCTATGCAGCTGTTTAGATCTGAGGTTTCTCTGTTGAGTTTTTGTCGAGTTGATCTATCTAGTGGGAAGAGTGGTGTGTTAAAATCCCCAACAATTAATGTCTTTGGATCTATATGGGATTTGAGGGAAAGTAGTGTTTCTTTGATAAATTTGGGTGCTCCATTGTTTGGCGAATAGATATTTAGAATTGTAATATCCTCCTGAAGGAAGATCCTTTAATTAATATGTAGCGACCATCTTTATCTCTTCTCACAAATTTTAATTTGAAGTCTATTTTATCTGATATTAGGATTGCAACTCCCGCCTGTTTATGAGGGCCGTTTGCTTGGTAGATTTTGTTCCAGCCTTTAACATTGAAAATGTGTTTGTTTTTACGGGCAACATGTGACTCCTGTGGGCAGCAGAGAGAAGGGTCTTGTTTTTTAATCCAACTAGACGGTCTATGTCGCTTAATTGGAGAGTTTAGTCAGTTAACGTTAAGAGATAGGACTGAGAGGTATTTGGGAGTTCCTGCCATGTTATCCACCTTCTTGGGGGCTGCGAAAACTGGGTTCTTCCTATGGTTCTTGGATTCTCAGTTTGGGTGCAGTTTGTTGGCCTTTATTGTGGTCTGGTTGGTTTCCTATGTGTAGGACATCTTTAAGAATCTTTTGTAGGGCTGGTTTGGTGGAGATGTATTGTTCCAATTTTTCTTTATTGTGGAAGGTTTTTATTTGGCCTTCAGTTATGAAGGAGAGCTTAGCTGGGTACAGTATTCTTGGTTGATAGTTGTTTGTTTTTAGGGCATGGCATACATCATTCCAGGCTCTTCTTCCTTTGATTGTCTCTGCTGAGAAATCTGAGGTGATTCTAATTGGTTTCCCTTTATAGGTGATAGCCCTCTTCTCCCTGACAGCTTTAAGGATCTTTTCCTTGGTCTGAATTGATCCTGTGTGGATTATAATGTGACGGTGGGATGTCCTATTCTGGTCTGGTCTATTTGGGGTTCTAAAGGCTTCTTGTATCTGAATAGGCCTATCTTTTTGCATGTTTGGGAAGTTTTCTTCTAGGATCCTTTTAAACAAATTTCCTAGACCATTAACTTCTGTTTCTAGGTGCTCCTCTACACCCATTATCCTTAAGTTAGGCCTTCTGATGGTGTCTTCCATGTGTTGAATAGATCTATCATATTTCTTGGACTTGTCTTGGATGGTTGTATGTTCTTTCTCTATGATATCTAGGCTGTCTTCAATCCCTGAGATTCGGTCTTCTGCATGGTCTAACCTGCTGTCAAGACTCTCTACTTTGTTTTTTATCTCTTTTCCTTCTAATTGGTCAGCTTTGATGGCTTCAAGTTCTTTGTTGAAGCTCTGTTTTAAGTCTTGTATGAATCTCTTTTCTTCCTTAATTTGGTGTTCAGTGTTTGTCCTCAAATCACTTAGTTGATTGGATATGGTTTCTTTGGACTCCCATTCCTTCTGTTGGGTTCCATTCAGCTTTCCCTTTGTGGTCTCCCTGACTTCCTTCAGCTCTTTGTTAATGGATTCTATGGATGCCTTTAGTGATCTTTGTATGTTCTCTACCTGCTCTCTCAATTACTGTATTACTCTTTGATAAGCTTCCTCCTGTTCCTGGGATTCCTGTAGTTCTCTTTGAGTGTTCTCAGCCTGCTCACGCCATTCCTCCCTTTCTCTTTGAGTATTCTCAAGTTGTTCATGCAAATCCTTTATTAGTTTTTGAGTAGCTTCCTCACGCTTATGATATTCCTGTATAAACTTCTGGGATGCCTCCACTCTCTCCCTATCACGCTCATATGGAGTCCATTGTACATTGTCAAACTTCTCATTTATCATGTTTGCTAGTAGTGTTTGTAGAGCTATTTGGGAACTCTCCTCTGGATTATTCATTATCTGTTCTAATCCCTGATTATCAAGATTGGGAATTGAGATACCCGAATTTGCCATTTTTCTTGTGTTTTTCCATCTTACTCTGCCCATTTGAGATGAGGATAGCACCAGTTTTGTGCTAGAACACTATCTTAAGGCAACCATCAAGCAAAGTTTGCATTTGTACAGTCAATTGTCTACAGACACAATCTAGTTCAACAGATACATCTATTCCACATCAAACAACTATATGTTAAAGGACTTCGAGCCGCAGAAAAGAATTTGGAAAACCAGAAATTATTAGGATTAGGGAGAGATGTGGGTAAAAAATAGGAATAGATTGGTGTGGGGAGGCACAGGGAGAGTTAACTACGTCCTAGTCACAATTCAGGAAATGGGTTGGGTAGGATACAAGTAGAGAGAGAGAGAAAGAGAAGAGAGGGAGAGGTGAATGAAAAGAAATCAGAAAAAAAATAGAAACGGAAGGATTAATGTTATTACAGAGATTAAAAGACCGTCTATTTAGAGAGGAATGTGATTATGTTGAGAGAAAGGGAGGGACATAGAGGAGGTGTGAAAAACTTTAAGGATGGGAAAGGGAGAAGAAAAGATCAGAAGTTCAGTAGAGCTAGACAAAAAACAAAAAGATAATTAAGAAAGAAAGAAAAAGAGAAAGAAGACAAGAAAAGAAAGGAAAACGCTCATTCCCATATTCCTAAAATAAAAACTAAAAGAGGAGGAAAAAAAAGTTACTGGAAAACAATTGTTTTTTTCAGAAGAGGCAAAAATTAAAGATTAATAAAGTTTTAGAAGAGAAAAAAATTTATATATATATATATATATATATACATATATATATATATATATATATATATATATATATATAAGGTAACAAAAAACAAAAAAACAAACAATAAAAAAGAAAAGAAGAAGAAGAAAAAAAAGTCTTTTGATTTTTTTTCGGGATGGGGTAGGGGTGGGAAGAATCCTGTATCTCCCTTTTGTCTGTAACCAGTCTCTTGTTGGAGTCTCTGGTCAGCTTGAGGTCCTGTGGCTTGATTGGTTTCTTAAGTCGGTTTGTTGGAAGAGGCAGAAAAATGCTCTGCTTTACCCAAGATTTTGAGATCTCCCTCCCAGGTTAGTTTTCTGGGAGGGTGATCTGCTTTGAGAATACAAAAGAGGGGGATGCGGTGATGAGGCTAGGTTCTGGGTAGAGTTGAGGCCTTTCGACAAACAGTAGCTGGAAACTTGATTTTTTTATAGTGAAAATTCTAATTAGTTGCTTTACCACTGACACTAGAAATTTTGATAGTGCCTCTTCTCTGATATCTCTAGGGAAATCTGAAGGAAGTAGTTTTACCATCATAGTTTTTGTTGTTTCACACTGCTGCTACTGTATCTTCTTATTTGCTTCCTCCTAGCTCTCAATACTTTGTTCATTTTGACACCTAGAATATCCCTGATCCACACTTATCCACTGTTCCCCATTAGAAAAACAAACTACTGCATAGTTTGATTTATGTTAATTCACATTTTGTTCAGAAAAATATTGCCTGGTGATAAAAAATACCATAATTGCAGTTACCTTACTTGAGTTCATAACAGAGTAGGTTAGTGTTATAGAGGGTCACTGTGTATTTATGTTTCTTTTTTTTGTGAACATATTGTACAGAGGGGTTACAATTACATGGGCAAGGTAAGGAGTACATTTCTTATCAAGCATTGCAGCCTCCTCCTTTGTTTACCCTTCATATCCCTTCCCAGCCTCCCCTGGCCCCCCACCCAGTCCTCCTCCCCACCAAAGTTGTAAAGTCCGTTTTCGACATGACAACTTGTACTTCTCATTGTTGCAACGGGTCCACCTGTATCTTTAAACGACTTGTTTTTCCCCTCCCCCTCCGCAAATTATACCGACATCAAATATAGTGAAAGCAGGGATTATACTGCAGGGGAGGGACATACAAAGCAACAAAGATATAATCTTATAAATGCATTAGAAATAATTGCATAAAAGAAAAAAACATTTAAATACATATCTAAGGGTTCATTTTCCTAACATCACCTTATCTGACCTTTTCTGCTTGATTCATACATATACTAGATATTGCAAATAAGGGAAACCATGGGACCTATGTTTCTTTGGGCTTGGCTTACCACGGATTGGGAGAAGATCTTCACTAGCCATACAACGGACAAGGGTCTCATATCTAAAATATACTTGGAACTCAAAAAATTAAATCCCCCAACAACAAATACTCAAAGAAACAACTGCCCAATAAATAAGTGGGCTAAAGACTTAAATAGAAACTTCTCTGAAGAAGAAAGAAGGATGGCCAATAGACACATGAAGAAATGCTCAACATCCCTAGACATAAAAGAAATGCAAATCAAAGCAACATTGAGATAACACCTCACCCCAGTTAGAATGGCTAAAATCAAGAACTCTAATAACAACATATGCTGGAGGGGAAGTGGACAGAAGGGAACCTTACTTCATTGTTTGTGGGAGTGTAAACTTGTTCAACCACTTTGGAAAGTAGTATGGAGATTCCTCAAAAGACTCCACATTGAGCTCCCCTACGACCCAGCAATCACACTTTTGGGCATTTACCCAAATGTTTACAAACAAGACCACACTAAAGCTACCAGCACAAACATGTTTATTGCAACATTATTTACCATAGCTAAAATATGGAACCAACCCAGATGCCCCTCAGTAGATGAATGAATCAATAAAATGTGGTATATATACACAATAGAATTCTATGTCTCCATCAGAAAGAAGGACATTGCCCCATTGTTTAGGAAATGGAAATGCTTGGAAAAAAATTATATTCATGTTTCTTGAGAGTAGAACATTGTTCATGAGGATAAAGGACTTACTACAATTGAACCATGATAGATGTATGTTTCCATTACTTTTTGCTTTGTGCAATATTCTTTTTCAGATCTCAGAACTCCCACTGCTTCCATGAGTTTATGTGCCATTAAATAATCAGGACTTGTATTTTTATGAGTTGTTGCTGTGCTGCACTCAGCTTTCTTCTTGCTTTATTTTCTCTCTTCTCATAAATCTTTTATGTGTATATTTCCTTAAGTGTCTAGATTATATCTTTGGGGCTTGACATTGTTCTCCTGGCATACCCCTAAGCCAATTCTCTGCAATAAATTAGGGAAGAGTGGAGGATGTTTCTTGTTTTCATCTATCTTTATAAATTCAGCATGAGGAGTCTTGTTGCTTATGATGCCATCTTTGCAGCAGAGAAGAGGAGAGCTCAGAGTGACACTTTGAAGCGAACCAAGGAGCTGAATGTGACAGCCAGGGCAGGTCCGTGTTTTGTGCTCAGATCTGCTCTACTGAACTTTTACTCAATTTATCCTTTCATGTCAAAAGCCATGTGTCAGAAATAGATGTTGGGTTTCTCAATTATATAAGTGTCAACCACTTGCCAAATGATATAGACTAGGAGAGGGTTGATGAAAAGAAACTCATGAGAGTTGATAATATCTTCTGTTTCATAACAGAAATTATCACACTAGCAAGTTATACAAATCCAAATGTGTAACACATATCAAAAGATAGAGTGTCTATAGAAATATATACACAAACATGTGCACATACACAGACAAGTATAAATGTTTGTCTGAATGTGTGTACATATTCAAAAGATAATTTGTGTATATATGTATACCCTATATTTAGTGACTAGATGAATCCATCTAGACTCATGATTTCAAATATTATCTTTGTGCTCAGATTTTTGAATTTTTATATTTCAAGCTTCATTTCTTCTCCTAATAACCAGGCCCAAAATTACAACTGGTCACTGAATATTTATTCTCCATTACCGTATGCCTATCAGATACTACTTTCAAATTTTCCACCTGAAAATTTTACTGAATTGCTTTTATATGTCTTTATTATTATAATTTTATTGTCTTTAAGTCGTTTAAATTCAACATGTCAGTTTGTGAGTATAATGCATCTTGATCAATGTTATACCCATTCCAACATTCTCCCCCATCTAACCCAACCCTGTCTACCTCTCAGTTATTCTAGTTTTCACTTACACACATACACACACACACACACACACACACACACACACACACACGCACCCCCACATATATATGTGTATATATATATAGATATAGAAATATATATATTATGATTACATTCTCTCACATTTCTACTTTTTATTTCCTCTTTTAGTCTTTTTTCATTCTAAGCAATCTCATATTTTTTACTTGGGTTAATAAACAAACAAAAGAAACATTATAAGTTTTCCTAAACTCTTGTCTTCATCTTGTAGTCCAACACAATCAGTTATCAGTTCCTGTTTGTTATTTAAGTAAGATGTTCACCCTCTCATCTGAATTCTTTAATAGCTGTCCTAAGCATTTTGCTCTTACTCTTCCATATTTTACTTCTAAAGAGTATTATCAACAATTCATTAAATGTTAATTTGTGTATAAATCAGTGTTCATTATCACTCCACTAAAAATGTATAGCTGTTTCTTTTCTTTAGGATCTATATAATTTAAAACAGTCCTGCACCTCGACAATATAATTTACTGAAATCTCACAGATAGAAGAGCTAAAGCACATAGAAACTCAGTTCACCTGAATTAGCCAGTCAATAGAGCACAATATGGTGTGAACATAGTCTTTTTCAATGTGTGTGATTTAATCATGGAAGTCTGTGTTTCAGTAGCATTTTATGTGAACCTGAACATACATGCATTTGCTTTTCGCTTCCTTACACTTAACCTCTTGTAATTCATATTATTTTAGTCTGTTACTAATTCACACTGAATAGCTAGAATTCTCCAGATACTACAGAAATAATTCTGCACCACACCCACTGTATTTGCTCATTTCTTATACAAGAAAACTCTTTGACCAAAAATTTATAAGTTTCCCACTCTGGCCATTCCTGTACTTAACTTTCATCTTCTCACTCTAATTTGACTTCTTTATTAAAACTTTTATAAGCTCTGCTTCTGGTGTCACATTGCTCTACATGTGAGGATTAACATTCAATTTTTATAACCAATGCCCATTAACACAATAAATTCACATCTACTATAATCTCATTTTATTTTTTGTGATGTCAATGAGAAAAATGATAACAAAGAAACATTTAATATTAATTTAGAAAATAAAATTATTAACACTTTAATATAACCAATCATGTTTTTTTCATCCACACACAATTTTAAGTTTATTCTGAAATAGTTAATGACTGTTCAGATTTCTTTGTGACTGTGTGCTGGTACTGAGTCTTGAACTCAATCTCTTTCACACTGGTGGCTTTTTTGCCCAGGGCTGGTGCTCTACCACTTGAGGTATCACTACAGTGCTAGCCTTTTGCTGATTTATTGGACATAAATGTCTCTAAGTTGGCTTCAAATTGAGATCCTTTTCTTCAGCATCATAAGTAGCTAGGATTGCAGATGTGAGTCACCAATGCTTGGCTTCTAGGTTCTTAAACATGAAAATATATTTAAATTTTAGTGAATAACTAAATTTACTGAAATAGAAATTTCCACTATTCTGGTTAAATGCTCCAAAGACCCACAGCGAGCTGACTACAGAATCAGCTTCACTATGTGGCACTATTTATAATAGCCAAATTGTGGGATAGTCCATATGCCCACCAATGGGTGAATAAAGTTTTTTAATGTGATATGAAGAAGACTTAGTCATCAGAAGAAGGAAACAGCATCTTCGCTGGAAATGAGTCCAACTGGAGATCATCATGTTAAGGGAAATGAGCCCCATAAGTCTATGTATCACATTTTCATTCATATATGAAGGCTAATATTAATATTAGCTGTATTAGTCATGAAAGCAAATGGAGAGTTATTAAAAGACAGATGGAGAATGAGAAAGGGAGAATTGGAGGGGAAACTAAGAAAAATAAAGTAAATACAATTACAATACATTGTACACATGTATGTACCTATGTATGTACACAAGTTTGTGTAGATGGATGGATGAATGAAGATGCCATAAGAACACACTTTTGGATAATGAATGTATATTAAGTTTAAATTATATTGCAACAATGATGCCCACAAGACGGTATAGTGGAAATGAACTTTACAACTTCAGGCAGGTGCGGGGAAGCAAGGTAGGTGGGGGCAGGAAGGGTTAGTGGGAGAACAACAAGTGTAGGGGTAACAATGCTAGACAAGAAATGTACTAATTACCTTACTCATGTAACTGCAATCCTTTGTACAGTATCTTTACAATAAAATGAAATTAAAATTAAATAAAACTGGACTTCTAAACATGACTCTTTAACAGTAATGAAGTTTCATGCTTTGGTTTGAATATTCCTTCTAGAAAATTTATTTGAATTTTAACTGAGATCCTAATATCACAAAGAGGAGGTGGGGTCTTCAAAAGGTAACTGTCCCTTGAAGACTGTTTATCCTTTCTAGGAAAATCTTAGACCATGTTCTCTATCAGACAGCACCTCTCTTGCCTTTTGTCTGCCACAATGGAGAACAAAACACATGTGTGCTTTAAGGATGACACACAAAAAAAACATAGGTCCAATTGGTTCCCTTATTTGCAATAATTAGTACACATATAGGATAACCTTGGCAGATAGCAAAATAGCTCAATATCTATGTCCATATGACCATATATGATGATTCTAAGTGAAATGAATTCTAAAACATGGAGACAAGAGGTTTTTCTTTGCTGTTGTTGTTTTTAATGTGCTATGTGATTTTGTGTTTCTTTTGTGTATTCTTCCCCCTATGATTTATCCTTTGTTGGCACTGAATTTGATATTGGTACCATATATATTGTATATAAGTTTATCTGAATTAGGGAAGGGAAGAGGAACAACAAAATGGTGATAGGAAGGACAAAGGGGAAACCCATGCAACAGCAATACTCACAAGACAAAATGATCTGTACAACCTGGGGATATAGGGGAGGGAAAGTGTGAAAAAAATGAGGGAGGGGGTAACAAGTTCAACAAGTAATATACTCATTACCTTACTTATGGAACTGTAAACCACATGTACATAACCTTGACAATAAAAAGTAATATTAAAAAATTTTATAACGATAAAGAAATAGCGTTTGATTTAGAAAAGAAAGAAAAAAAGATAACTGAACCATATCCTGGGTTTCACAACCTCCATTATCATGACACAAATGAATATTTCTGTAACCACTACCAGCCTAGTTATTGTGTACTGTGGGAAAAGAATATGTACAAATACAGTTGAAATTGATAATTTATCATCATCAAATTACCAATTCTTTACAAATAATTATCTCTGGAAATAGTAATCTTTATATAAGCAAATAAGATATTTTGAAACCAATTAACAAATGTATGTAATAAATACTTCCTAAGTCTTAATCTATATGTGTTAATACAGGTTAATGACAAGTATATATGAGATTCCTTTGTACTTTATATTTTATTTTTCCAGGGTATAGTTTATATTTTATAAGAACTTTCCCCCTATGTAGTTTTATTTGAATAAAAATGGACATTTTGCTCATTATTTCTTCCTAGGAAAGCAGTGTAACTTTTTGATAGCATGCTCATTGTTTCAGTTTTAATCATAATATAAATGATATTTAAAGCATGAGAGAGGAAATGGATACATAATATGCAAACACCACACAATTTTATTATGAAAGAGTGGAACATGGTATATCTGATTATTTGTGTTTGCTTTGACCCAATCACCCACATACATAGAGATGATAGCACATATCAAACAAACTTACAATTTTTATTTATAAAAATGAATTTTGTATTCTTATACTGTGCCCTTTTAATATTTTTCCTGTAGCTTTTTGACATACTAAAATTTTTCTAAATGCATTTAGAATTTGTCTTTTTTTGTTGGTAGTGGGCTTGAACTCTGGGCTTGGCACTGTCCCTCAGCTCTTCAGCTCCAGGTAAGTGCTCTACCTCTTGAGCCACAGGGCCATTTCAAGTTTTCTAGTGGTTTATTGAAGATAAGAGTCTCATCCCTTTCCTGCTGGGCTGGTTTTGAACCATGATCTCAGATCTCAGCCTCCTGAGTAACTAAGATTACAGGGGTATGCCACTAGCACCTGGCTTTGTCTATCTTTTTTTTAAGAGCAGGGGATTTTTGAATTATTTTGATGAGGTATTGCTCACATTGAGTTTGTCAACATATTCAAATATTAGCTTTCAGATTATTTATTGACATTTTATTCTACATGTATCTCCTTATGGACAATTTGTTTTTCATATATACTATTGGAAAGAGGTTAGTTTTTTAATGGAAAATCTATTGCCACTACAACACTATTCACTAGAGTGAAGATATAGAATCAGCCCAGATGCCTCTCAATGGACAAATGTATCGAGAAAATGTTGCATATATCCACAGTAGAATTTTACTCATCCATTTAGAAAGAATGACATTGTATTACAAATAATAGAATGGTAAGTCTTGGAAAAATTATATTAAATTAAGCAAGCCAGATTCAGAAAAACTAAAGTTGCATGTATCCCTCTTTTGTGGCATATAGAATGTGCCTCTAAATCTTTAAGTAAACACGTTGGGAGGCATACAAATGCCTACCACTGAATTTACTGAGATATAATAGACTCTAAGTAGAGCTCCAATTTTTAAAGAAAGACTAGATCAAAGCCCAAGAAAATAAACACCAGACGATGGGTACTTGACAGATGTGTGTTGGACCTAAAGTGTCAACACAAATGAAAGGGAAAGAGGGAATGATAGTCAATAATTCATTGCATATACTACAAACTCAAGAAAGTAAGGGAAGTGATGGATCGAATCGGGTAAGAATGTTGAAGGGGTCACACTATTTGAAATGTGCTATATTCATGAACTGTTTACTAAATGATACCTCCTTTGAATAACTAATCAAAAATAATAGCATAATCATATTTGTCTGTGCACAGTTTCTTAATTACTAGAATCAATTTGTCCTTATATAATATGAGTAATGTGATTATAAATTATAAAATGTAGGCATAGATTGATATGATGCACTTCAGGTAAACATACATGCACATTTCTCATTTTTTCAGTATTTACTCATTTGATATAATTTTATTAACCTGACTCTTTTATATCTGTTTACAATGAGCATCTTATGGTCTTTACAAACATTATTTTAGATAGATAATGAGTAAAATTTTTATTCTTAAGGGTGATATTTTATTATATATTCATTTTAATTTCAATTTCATCTTCACTGCTCTTTTAAAAATTAATATTTTAGGGGGCTGAGAAGGTAGCTCAGTGGCAGCATGCTTGCCTTGAATGCCTGAAGCCCTGGGTGCAATTCCTCAGCACCACATAAGCAGGAAAACCCAGAAGTGGCTCTGTGGCTCAAGTGGTAGAATGCTAGCCTTGAGCTGAAGAGCTGAGGGCAGAGCCCCATGACAGACAAAAAAAAATAGTGATGTTTTTCCTATTTCCAAAAAGTCTATTTTCTATTTGTAGATATCATTTCTGTCAAATCTCTTTCTTAGATTCAATTTGCTATCATCTTTCTAAGTGTATGAGAAAGCAAGTATCATAATTCATTTACACTATTGCCTTGTTTCTATTGTATGCTTTAATAAATAAACCTGTACAATAAATATCGAAATATATCTTAGAGAGGAATAAATAATAACTTTTATGGTTGATGTGTGGATTCAGTGTCTAAGAATAACTAATATTTTGATGAGGTGATCAACATAAATGCAAACTTAAGTTGATCCAGCTAAAAAATTTGAAATTCTTAACATTTTTGTTGCATGTTTTAGTATACATATCAACAGAGAACCAATGTAGTGGGTTAGTGTGTAGTGTATTTATTATTTGGGAATTGTTCACTAAATCCGTCTATAATTCAAATTCCTGGGGTCAGATATCCTCCTGCCTCAGCCCTCCGGCTTCTGAGACTACCAGCTCCTATTGCAGAGTCCAGATAAAAAAAAACAGTGATAAATAGCAATGGGGGCTTATCTGCTGGTTGGGAGTGGCAGCAAGTATGAATGAGCTCCTCAGTGAAGTGGGGACGAAAAGGTTCAGAGGCTGAATGGAATGCTTTACTGTCATCATAATGTGATTATGATAACCAAAATGGGCTTCCAAGTCAAGCCAAACACCAGAGATGTGTGACTAATATATATTTTATGCTATATGGTTGTTCAGAGTTGCAATTCAAAGTAGATAGTCTGCAAAATATAAACAGAGAGCATCTATACTTGGCTAAAATGCAATTGGAATTAACATAATAATTGTGCCATTTGGTCCCTTAATTTTATGGACTATAATAATTTATAGAAACTTTTGAGTAACATAGAAACAAGATCTTCTTGCCTTGTATAAGCCAAGTCTTCAATAAGCCAAAATGTTACTCTGTAATTTTTCCTTTAATAAATTGTAGAAGGCCCCAAAACTGTTTCCTAGGGTGTAATGAGTAAAGCATGAGTATATGAGTACATGAGTGATGCAGAAATAAGTGGATAATTCACAAATTTCTGGCTGATTTCTACAGAAAAGAAATGTAACACTCTCACGTCAAAGTAGTGAGCCTATGGGGGTCTGCTAATCAATTGATTCTTACCTTGTTTCATTTTATAGCAGACCCAGGTTTTCCTTAAAGAGCTCTGTTATTTCCCACAATTTTTAGAATGCAGAGTTTCAATACATAGAATGAATGGAAGATAGTATTTGATTTCACTATGCATGTATTAAAGACATATAGTAGATGAGTCCAAGTGGAAGTTAGGAGCATTACTTGTGTTTCCAATTACAAGCTAAAGGCAATAGTGCATTTGCAGAGGGACATCAGCAATTAATGGCAACATCAAAAAGTTACAACCAACAAGAAAAGTGATCTATGGCAGTAACATGCAAAAGCCTACTTAGCTATCCCACATGATGGATGTATCTTGATGGATATGTGTAAATTTCCAAAAACTTAATAATTATCTAGTTCTCCACGGTGAAATTTCACAAATTTCATTTATGTAACTCAAGTATTCTATTATTCTCAGTCTTAGATACAAGAATTTGTTCATTTATTGGTTATTTCTAAGTGTTTAATCAGATCAATTATTTAATATGTACTGAATCTTTTGTTTGAAAAGTTATTAAGTCACACTATTATATATCACTAGTAAAATTCTTAAGCTAATTTTAGCCAAAAATTTTAACATAGTTCTGTTTCTTAGCCTTTGACATTATTTTCCATTGCTTATGTTTATTAAATAAAATCAAAACATTTAATAAATTTAAACATGAAAGCCACCAGAGAAATAAAAGCCATATTGAAAAATTGAAAGCAAGCATTTTGTCCCTGAATTATTATATAGAGCAAAGTATTTGACTCCATTTGTTTTCCTTTCTTCTTGTTACCAAATATTACAGTAATGGAAAATTCATTTTTACTTTTTTGGTTCATTCAAGTGTACACATATAATGTGATGAGTTTCATTAGACATTATTTTCAGGCTACCAAACCAATGTTTGTTGGGTTTTTTAAATTAGTTATTCTGAGATAGTTAGGCCAAGGTTGTGCAGAATTCTGTAATAGTGGTGTTTGAATGGTCATAGGTGGTAGAATTCACAGAGAGAAGACACCGTAATTGGAAACAAGGCTTTGTCAAGGAGAGCAATTGTACAGGGGCAGTGATCTAATATTGCTAATTTGCTAGGTGATAATTAGCTTGTCTTCCCAGATATGATAAACTGTAGTAACCAGTGAATGGTCATTCTGCAGACAAATGAAGCTCTCAGGAGTGCAAGATAAAGCCATTCCAAATGAATTTACTGTATATACCAGTGAAATTTTCATTTTGCAATCATTTTTACTAATCATGAGCCCATTGGTTGAGACAGCTCCATTTTGAATAGATACCTTTTAACAATCAGAGAGCAAGGAATTTTATTAATATTTAATTTATGTAGCAAAATCATATCTTGTCACTAACCTTTTTATACAACAAAGCACACTATGTCTCTTTGCAATCAGATTGATTAATGTAGTGTTGCAGTAGTGTTCAAGCAATCTTATTATTAGACTTAATATTGGCCTGGAAACACAGTCGTATTGATACTGGTAAATTAAAAATTCCAAGAACGGAATGCAGTGCTACTTTATGTATAATTTCATATCATCATAAGATATACACAATCCATATAATCAATACTGCAATATTACAATTATTCTCTCTCCTTTTTTCTTCCAGTCCTTGGGCTTGAAGTTAGTACCTGGGTGGTGTCTCTGAGCTTCTTTCATCCAGACTAATACTCTACCACTTGTGCCACTCCTCCATTTCTGGCTTTTTGGTGATTAATTGGAGATAAGAGGCTCGTGGTCTATTCTGCATAAGCTGCCTTTGAACCAAAATCTTCAAGTCTCGGCCTCCCCAATAGCTAGGATTAGAGACATGAGCCACCAGCACCTAGCATAGTTATTCTATTTTATTCTGAGTTATGGTTGTTAATCTCTGTGCCTAAATAATAAGATAAACTTTGTCATATGAAAGTGTGTATTATAACAAAAAACACTGTGCACAGAATTCAGAAGTTTTAAATGCCCTGTGAGGATCTTGGAATTGATGATCCATGAATAGAAGACTACTAATAAATCATCTGAGATGCTATATTTCCTAAAGATGAATTTACTAAGAGTATTGAAATAGTGACACTCTCCCTTAAAGTAGACAGAGACATATACTAGTTTCCCTGCATTTTTGAAAAATCATGTTAATTCTTGGTACTTACTTTTGTCAGAAGAGTGGAAAAGCCAATCAGTTCAATAGTCAAGCAAAATACAGGAGGTTTATTCTTCTCAGTCAGAACACCACATCTGGACAGCAGCTGTAACACCATTCACTGCTCAATTAAATTGATGGTTATTTACCGTCATTCTCCAAGGCCCATTGTCTGTTCAGTAAATTGAAGTAGATACGCAAATGGGGATGTGTTAGTAACCATCACTTTAAAGTCTTAGTGGGCCAAATCTTTGCAGTTTCACACTAAATGATCTATTTATAGGGTTATGTATGTTAGTTAATTCATTTTATTTGTCATTTTTATTATGATGAGTTATGTCAGATATTCAGTTTTATTTGTTGTGTTTATTATGATGTGCCTCTCCAGTACTTTTTTTCCAAAATAAATTCTGAATATTTGTATATGTTTGGAGAATTTTACAAATGCTTAGGAAATCACAACGGGAACATGTAAAATCAAAATAGAGTTACCAAACTTCCTTAATTTCTCATGCCTACTTGTAGAATAAAAATACATTTCGTTAATAAGAGTTTGTAACTCAGATTCATTGCCAGTATTTTCTCAGTCATATTTTCTCATAACATTTGTATTTGCTCAGAGTGTGTTAGAACTAAATCTAATGTCTCTAAACATATTTATAGTGTTATATAGTTCATTATCAAGCATCAAATCTAATATTTTTATTGACATATATCTGATAATTTATGTAGTCTGGAAATTGGCATAGGAGTCATAGATATACTATGATGCCTCAATATGCCTCTCATAAAACAAGAGTTTCAAAGTTGTTAGCATCAGAATGAAACATACTCAGAAATTCATAGCCTTTGTTTCTTGGGTTTAGAATCTTGAGGTCAGTTTAGAATCAAGGAACATTTATTCAGATCAGTTTGAACACCTTTATGTTTTTGGCTGCCTTGAATTTTACTTAATTGATAAAGTTAAATCTCATTAAATTAATACTAATTAATAAACATGTGAGAAATTTTGATCATCTCTAATGAAGAGGGCATTTTGTTATCTTTAAGTATTTGTACAAAGGAGTTGTCATCTAATAAAGCGGTTTACAGATACAATGTGTCTTGATCAGTGTCATCATTTCAACATTCTCACTCTCTCTTTGACCAACCCCCTTCCTTTACTTTTCTTAATTTCATAGTATATAACAAGGATTCCTGACTAAATCCACCCACCCTTCACCCTTCATTGGTCTACTCTCCTCTTTATACCACCCATTCTCTTCTATGTACTCATTTAGTGGTGTTCATTTTGTTAGGATTTGATCTAATCTTCATAGAGTCAATTATACTTCATTTGTATAATTATCCAATTGTTAAATCGTGTGTGTGTGTGTGTGTGTGTGTGTGTGTGTGTGTGTGTGTGTGTGTGTGTGTGTGTGTGCCAATCCTGGGGCTTGATCTCAAGGCCTAATCACTGACCTTGAGCTTCTTTTGCCCAAGGCTAGCACTCTACTACTTGAGCCACAGCATCATTTCCAGCTTAGTCTGTGTATGTGGTAGTGAGGAATAGAACCCAGGGCTTCATGCATGCTAGGCAAGCACTCTTCCACTAAGCCACATTCCCAGCCTCTATGTTAATTCATTTGTAACCACTAGTGTACAAGTCATCCAACAGTGTCTGTACCCATACCTAGAATTATAGGTACATACTATTTACTGCGTATGACAGAAACCATGTAACTTTTGTTTTTCTGGGTCTGGTTAACTTCACTTTTTTTTTTGATTGTTAGCATTTACTAAAAGAGCACTCAGAGAGCACTCAGGAGCCTCCTCCCACTCCCCTCCTTCCCCCCTCCTCCCCATCCCCCTCCTTCCCTTCCTCTTCCTCCATAGTCATGGGACCTGGATGCTGTCCCTGAGTTCTTCAGTTCAAGGCGATTGCTTTATCACTTGAGCCACAGCGCCACTTCCAGTTTTCTGGTGATTTATTGGAGATAAGAGTCTCACGGACTTTCCTGCCTGGGCTGGTTTTGAATCATGATCCTCAGATCTCAGCCTCTGAATAGCTAGGATTACAGTCGTGAGCCACCACAGTCTGGCTTAGGTTACATTTCTTTAACAAATCCTGAACATACCCTATCAATGCCCAACTGATCCATCATTGTTAAAGAATGCAATACTGATGCTACTTTGGAAAAAAATTTGTGACAAATAATTTACTATAAATTAGAAAGTTCCAATTTTTAAAAAATGTGCAGTGTTATAAGTTGTGAGATTTGTCTGAATAGTGAAAATCATAGAAGCAATATTGCCCAAGAATTTTTGCATTCAATAAACTGCACTCTTGCAAACATAATTTAAGTATAAGATTTCAATTAATATATTTTTAAATATATTTAATCTTGCAGAATTTACAAAAATGGAAACAGCAATTGAGAGAAGAATAAGTTCCAAAACTTAAAAGTAATTGTAGATGAATGCTGGAAGACAAACTATTGCAGCCTACTGTGATAGTGCTTTGTAACATATTTTCTAGCCACTATATTAAAGCTGGCTCATTCCAAATATAATATACATTATGTTGATTATTTTTTCCATTTGTTTAAACAAATTTAAATGTTGAGTTAATCAGAATTTATACTTGTGATCTGAATTATTCACAAATTATAAATTTTTGTAAGGGCTTTTGCTTGTTTCTGAATTGCCTATGATGAGGGATAGTTCTTTACATGAAACCAAAGAAAGATGAGATTGCATTGGCTTATATTTTTTACTGCATGGAAAGTATAGAACTCTGATTTCTGTTATGGATATCTTTCATATAATCCCAAACCTACATTACACAGATACTTATAGATCATAACAATATATTTTACTGATTAAACCACATTTTTTATAGACCACTAGAAAATACAGACAGTGATGGAACTAGAACAGTTAATTTTGCATTACCAAATAGTTTGTAGTTTATGTATAAAACAAAACAAAAAAATGTGGAATGTAAGTTATCAGAAGTCCATATCATTTATGTAAACTTTCTAAGAAATACTCAGCAGCAAATATTCAAATCTACTAATTTATAAAAGCTGAGTAGAGATTTAAACATATTGGAAGAAGAGACCTGAAAAGTACAAAGAATTTGAAGCTGAAATGCTACTTATTATCATAATTGGTGTAAAAATAATATTCAGTGTTTAGCCTTAAATAAGACCAATATCCAATGTGTAGTATTTCAAAAAGTTATTTATTTGTATTATCATATGGTAAAACATAATGTAATGAGTTAGAAAATTAAATAGGCTAACTAGGGAAATTCCATAGTTTAAAACTTAAGAAGTAGCCAGGCAGCTGTAACCCTAGCTACTCAGGAGGCTGAGATGTGAGGATTGCGGTTCAAACCAGCTCAGAAAAGAAAGACTGTGAAACTCTTATCCCAAATAAACCACCAGAAAACTGGAAGTGATGTTGTAGCTTAAGTGGTAGAGCTATAGCTTTGAACTGAAATGCTGAGGGACAGCGCTCAGGCTCAGAGTTAAAACCTCATGACTGACAAAAAACTAAAACAAAATAATAATAGTAATAATAACTTAATAAGTAAGTTTTGAAAAAAAGCAGTAAAATTTAAAAAAATTACCAGATAAGCCAAGCACTGGTGGTTCATGCCTGTAATCCTTACTACTCAGGAGGCTGAGATAAGCCAGCCCAGGCAGGAAAAGCTATGAAAGTCTTATTTCCAGCAAATCACAAGAAAAATGGAAGTGGTGCCTTGGCTCAAATGGTAAAGAGCTAGCCTAGAGCTGAAGAGCTGAGGGACAGCGCTCAGGCCTAGAGTTCAAGCCCCATGAATGACAACAACAACAACAACAACAAAATCACCAAATAAATTAGTATTTAGCAGTGATATTTTGTTCTTTCAGAGAAAAAAATGCTTAATATATTTTTTCCAACTCTTTCCATTTCCTTATGAATGAGAAAATGTCATCATTCTTTCTGATGGAAGCATAGAATTTCATCATGTACATACACCATATTTTCTCAATCCATTCGTCCAATTGAGAGGCACCTGGGTTGTTTTACTGGACACGGATACTTTTCTTTCTTTTTTATTTAAGTGTCTAGTTTCTGATCATGTATGGTAGGTTAAGCATTAACATATATGTCTTATGTTTTCATTACTATTATGTCTATTTCTCATGTAATTCTCTATCTATAAATATTTCCCCATACATACTATTATGCATTGTAAAATATAATAGTACATGTTACATATTAGTACATATTTAATTTTTCTAGTGTACTACTTCCAAAATTTTCATCTGTTGCTATTCATCTGTTACGTCTGTTAGCTTGACCACAACTGAATGTTTTTGATGGAAAAAGATGGACTATTGTTATGACGAGATAACAATTGTCTTCAAATTCAAATTCACTTTGTGCATAGTTGAATTGGAGAGATCAGCTATTTTTCTTATTGTTATTTCTTCACCGTTCTCAGCTGGAGGTAGGCTGAAAGATTTATAGTAAATTTTCTTGAATTTTTTTAACCTAATCCCAGTCTTATTGATCATAGCTTGTTTCTTTTGAGAAACTAAGGATAAGGAAGGATGAATTCTCAGTCTTCTTTCTCTGGCATTAGTTTTATTCAGTTTGTCCATTACATCTATCAGGAATTTTTCTACTAGTTTGTCTTACAACATCAGTTCTCTAACAGATTTTAGAAAGGTTATGATTCTATGGGCTAATTCACTTTCACTCAATGTTAAGATGAATGGAATTTTGTTGTGTATCCCCTTCTCTCTGAGTAAGGAAGAGATATATCTAATATATCCTTTTAAATTATTAAGTAATTGTGCAAAGGGGTTTCAATTTTTTACACCAATATGTGACTACAATTCTTGAACAACACCCTTTTAATGCTCCTCCATCTGTCCTAAGTCACCTCAATTTACCTCACTCCA